>NW_021822975.1:0-10000 GCF_901001165.1 Salmo trutta
CACACCGTACGAGGCAGCCAGAGCATAAATCAAATCTAGTTGTAAACTCCCCTATGAGAACAGTGAGGAGCAGACAGGCCCCTAGATGGGGTTAATCTTAGAACACATCTAAGATAGTACTGAGGTGTACCACACTGGTCGTAAAGGAAGTCCAGTGGACTTGTCCACCTCCAAAACAAATGGCAACAATAATCATTCCTTGCCATGTGTAGGTTCAACTACAATACAACTAGTAAAATGCTCCAATCATGTGTTCCGGTAGATAATATGTCAGAATAAATCGGTAGGACAACTGGACCCCTTGAATACCAGTACCAATACCACAGTCAGTCCAGCAACACTCAGTAAGAGGATTAGTAACCTCACACGTTAAATTGCTATTGATAATAGCGACATGGGAGTCACTCAGAGTGCAACACAGGGAAGGGAATCTCCATTGCACTCTTCCAATGGTTAACACATGCCACTAATAAATAAGAACCCTCCGTTCAGAAGAAAAGTTATTAGAAGTCATGAACCATGATCACACCACGTATGACTGGTCCAATACTTAAAGAGTACTTCTGTCGTGAGGTTAATTCCTCCATGGATAACATAGCTATGAAGTAGACTTCTTCATACCTATCGCCACTACAATAGTGGAAGACAGTGACTGGTAGTAAAACCACTACAGACTCCCTCGACACCAATTCTGACTGACCTCCAGGCATTGACCTGAAAATTACAACTGAACAAGTTGTAATCTGCCAGGATACTTGGTTAACTTCCCTTGACGTGTGCGCTTGTGTAAGCATAAACGCACATGCACAACGGAACATCCAATTAGGATTTATGCTAGGACCACTTAAGCGCCCAAGCAATATACCAGGCTTAGTAAAGTTGAACATTTACTTTGAGGCCTTTGACTCTACAGCACTCACCAGTTTTCTTCCCAGAAGTCCATAGGTCATCCCTGTAGACTGCCCAAAACTAGTGCCTTACAGCTGTAGACTTATCATATAGTTGTCAACTTAGGATAGTACCCTAAGCGCCACCCCGCAAATTAGGAAAGCCCTAGATATGACATTAGACAATGCCATGATAGGGTCATTTTGCCAAGACCATGGACGTAGATAGAATACAGTCCAATTAGATGATTAAGGTGGCATAACTATATTTTGTTTTGTTTATGCTTTCATTCTGTTTCATTTTCTACAGCACATAGAAAGAGAGAGAGCCATAAACAACTCCCCCATACAACCATCAGTTAGTGCCACAACGCCGCTCATTTGGGAGGGAATGTAATGATGTATTTCATGAGTGTGTGTGCGTTGTTAACATCTGCCTCAGTTACTGCCCAGATATTCCAGTCTGGGCGACCAGACGACGGGTCCGGAACGGCGATCCCAATCCGGACATCCGCTGCCGAGCCATGGAACGGACTTCTTCATTTGCAGAGACCCTACCCGGGTCGACCACCAGAGGGGGGACTGCAACAGCCACCAACTGGACATCTGCTGCCCAGCCTTGGAGCGGACTTCGTCATTTGCAGACACCTTATTTGGTTGCGAATGGTATGAACCTTGAACTCTTATTCAATACAGAAGTGATACTTCCTAGCAGTTGAGTTAGCAGCGGCCGCTGTAAACGTGGGCTAGGAAAGGACGGACGACGTATCCAGTCTAACACACAACGAATATACTACAACGTATCCATTTTACCACCAGTGACATTCTTCTGAGGACAGGAAGATCTCTGTTGGCCAACACGGCCAGCATCTACGACCAACCTACCGAAGCGCAGCTCAGAGTAAATATTTATTGCATTTCCTTTTCCAAATGGGCGGTAATTTAGAATGCATAAGATAATGTATTTATGATAGCATAGCTGCAGTCTTGTTCCTCAGTCTTTCCCGCTCTTTCGTTCAAGCCCAACCCCCTTTCCTTTGTGTAACAAGCCTCATACAGGTTCCGTCCACCAGGGACGTTTTCTGTATGACATAATTTGTATTTACATTTACATTTACGTCATTTAGCAGATGCTCTTGTATATGTAATTCTGTGTGATTAGTTAGGTATTCGGTAAATAAATAATTAAAACCCAATTTTGTATTGCTGATTCAATTGTTAGACAGGGTTCATGAAGATAACCAAGAATTTACAACTTTCATATGAGACTGACAATAAGGTGACGATTAATATTGACTGCTATCGATGTAAAATATTACTAGGTCTTTCAGAGTTTATTCGGAAGATAATGGCTCTATAAACACTCTTCCGTGGTGTCCCGACTTTCTAGTTAATTACATTTACACGATTAGCTAATCAGGTGATATTAATTACAGAGAAAGGATTTTATAGGATAGCATGTCATATCACTTAATCCGGCATAGCCAAAGATACGAAAGCAGAGAGAGAGAGCAGAAAGAGAGAGAGCAGAGAGGGCAAAGAGGGCAAAGAGAGAACAGAGAGAGAGAGCAGAGAGAGAGAGCAGAGAGAGAGGCAGAGAGTGAGGAGAAAGAGGGCAGAGAGAGAGAGAGCAGAGAGAGAGAGCAGAGAGAGAGAGCAGAGAGAGAGAGCAGAGAGAGAGATAGAGAGACGAGAGAGCAGAGATAGTAACCCTGCATCAAAACACTCTGTTGCTATAGTAACCCTGCATCACAACACTCTGTTGCTATAGTAACCCTGCATCACAACACTCTGTTGTACATATTTAATTGTTTTGTATTTCATTTCATATTTGTTTCATGTAACCAGTCGCAGGTTAACGTCAACCTGACAGAGACAATGTAAAATCAATAACTAAACTGTTTTCACAATTAACATGCCTTTTCTTGTTTCAAGTATGTTTTATTATGAAAAGTACAATATATCCTTGTATACTTGTTCAACTATGGAGCGTATGTCCATATATAAATATACAATTTGTTATTCAACATAGAAGACAACAAATGATCACATTGGTATTTTAACAGGTATTTTAACAGTGTTATGTGTGTGTTTGAGAGAGAGTGTGTCCAGAGTGTGTGTGTGTCCTGTGTGTGTGTGTCCTGTGTGTGTAGGTGTCATGTTTGTTCAGTGTGTGTGTGTTTGTCCAGTGTGTGTGTGTTTGTCCAGTGTGTGTGTGTGTGTGTGTGTCCAGTGTGTGTGTGTCCTGTGTGTGTGTGTGTCCTGTGTGTGTGTGCGTGTGTGTGTTTGTCCAGTGTGTGTGTGTGTGTGTGTTTGTCCAGTGTGTGTGTGTCCATTGTGTGTGTGTGTCCACTGCGTGTGTGTGTGTGTCCAGTGTGTGTGTGTGTCCCCAGTGTGTGTGTGTGTGTGTGTGTGTTTGTCCAGTGTGTGTGTGTGTGTGTGTCTTTGTCCAGTGTGTGTGTGTGTGTCCAGTCTGTGTGTGTGTCCAGTGTGTGTGTGTGTGTGTCCAGTTTGTGTGTGTGTGTGTCCAGTGTGTGAGTGTCCTGTGTGTGTGTGTGTGTCCAGTGTGTGTGTGGGTCCAGTGTGTGTGCGTGAGTGTGTCCAGTGTGTGTGTGAGTCCAGTGTGTGTGTGTGTGTGTTTGTGTGTGTGTGTGTGTGTGTGTGTGTGGGTCCAGTGTGTGTGTGTGTGTGGGGGGGGGGGTCCAGTGTGTGTGTGTGTGTGTGTGGGTCCAGTGTGTGTGTGTCCAGTGTGTGTGTGTGTGTGTCCAGTTTGTGTGTGTGTGTGTCCAGTGTGTGAGTGTCCTGTGTGTGTGTGTGTGTCCAGTGTGTGTGTGGGTCCAGTGTGTGTGCGTGAGTGTGTCCAGTGTGTGTGTGAGTCCAGTGTGTGTGTGTGTGTGTGTGTGTGTGTGTGTGTGTGTGTGTGTGTGTGTGTGTATATTATTTCAGGGATACTGAGGAGTCAACAAACACCCCAAACCCTGGATAGAGGGGCTCAGTGAATGTGGAGGTGAATGTGATCAGGTGGGTCAGTGTGTCAGAGGAGGCTCTATAGAAGGACAGAGTGCCGGCTGGCCAGTCCAGATACACTCCTACTCTGTGGGAGCTGGAGGAGGGGACGTCTATGGTAGTGGGATTATTATTGTGACAGGCAGAGTATCTGTTGTCAGAGCAGGACAGACTCCAGGACTTTTCATTGGCTCCAAGATAACAGTCCATAACCCTTCCTCTCCTGCTGATTCCTTTATATGTCACTCCTATACCAGCCCCTCTCCCACTCCACTCTACCTCCCAGTAACAGCGCCCAGTCAGACCCTCTCTACACAGCACCTGTCTACAGTCCTCAAATCTCTCTGTGTGATCAGGATACAGCTGCTCCTCTCTCCTACATGTCACCTTTCTGTTCTCCTCAGACAGAGAGAGGAATCTGTTTTCTGTGTTTAGGTCCAGTGTGAGATCACAGACATCTGATGGATGAAACCAGACACAATATTAGAAATCATCATCATTCACATTAGAATGTTAATAACTCACTTTTCACTAATTCATTTAATGTAGATGTTTCTAGGTATCAAAAGGAGAAGTTAAGGTAACTTGAGACTTGTTGCATGATCATATGTTATACTGTATGGTAATATAAAACACACTTATTCACATTAATTACACACAAACACACACAAACACACACACACACACACACACACACACAAACATATTTCTTATGTAACATGAACGCGCCACACACACACAGATACACACATTGTCATATCAACTCTTTGTAAACGTTGGTGCCCCTGATTTCTGCTTCTGTAGAACTACATCTGATATTTAATATGACCAAGTCAGTAATGATGGGGGTCTTTGACTTTGACTTAACTTGAATTAAGACTTATTCTTAGTCATATTCTTCACAGCAGTCAACACTCACATTTTCTAATCCCAGGTTTCATTGTGTTCTCTCCACCATGTTCCACACTGTAGCGGTAAGCAGAAGAACAGACAGTCATTGAGGGATACACCTGAACTCACACACACACAAACACACACACACACACACACACACACACACACACACACACACACACACACACACACACACACACTAGACACACACGGTCAGCATTCAAGTGGTGGTCAGAATGTTTGTCTTAACTAGCCTGATAAGTCAAATATGTCTGATATGAACATTGACATAAACCCTCTACATACTTGAGTTTCTCCAGTCTGCAGTGTGGATCCTCCAGTCCAGCAGAGAGCAGTCTGACTCCTGAGTCTCCTGGGTGATTGTAGCTCAGATCCAGCTCTCTCAGGTGTGAGGGGTTTGACCTCAGAGCTGAGGCCAGAGAAGCACAGCCTTCCTCTGTGACGAGACAGCCTGACAGCCTGCAAAGAGAAAAAATAAACATTTTCATATATCAGTGTCATGAAACCTGCCATTTCTATTCATAAATTGGTGTATCATTATTAAAAATGATCAGAATATTACTTGAAAAAATAAAAATGTAAAAATGTATAGAACAAATATTTGAGTAGACTGACCAGACCAGTTTAAAAAGCAGTATCACTCAAAAGACAGACAGTGAGGTATCAGATTTAGATTGTATTGAGTATACAGTCCACACCATATCTATTTAGACAGGGAAGATAACATTTAAATGTGGCTCTATACTCCAACATTTTGGATTTCAGATCAAATGTTTCATATGAGGTGACAGTATATTATGTCACCTTTTATTTGAGGATATTTTAATACATATCTGAAATGAAAGCACTTGTTGTCTCCAGTCCCCCCATTTGAAGAAGTCATAAGTATTCTGACCAATTCACTCATAGTGTATTAAAGTAGTCAAAAGTTTAGTAGTTGGTCGTAAACTCGATGGTTGCATTTGCAGTTTGTTTTGCCTAATAATAAAATGTTGGATGGTGACTGGAGTAATTTTCTGTCTAAGTGAGTAGATGTTTCTAAACACTACTAAAATAATCCTGATGATGCCATGATTAAGAAAAATCATGAATGAATAATCAATAATAATGAAAAATTATGAGTGAGAAAGTTACAGAGGCAAAAACAAAACATGCTAACCTCTCACCATTACCAATAACAGAGGCTACAACAAAACATACTAACCTCTCACCATTACCAATAACAGAGGATACAACAAAACATGCTAACCTCTCACCATTACCAATAACAGAGGCTACAACAAAACATGCTAACCTCTCACCATTACCAATAACAGAGACTACAACAAAACATGCTAACCTCTCACCATTACCACTAACAGAGGCTACAACAAAACACGCTAACCTCTCACCATTACCAATAACAGAGGATACAACAAAACATGCTAACCTCTCACCATTACCAATAACAGAGGCTACAACAAAACATGCTAACCTCTCACCATTACCAATAACAGAGGCTACAACAAAACATGCTAACCTCTCACCATTACCAATAACAGAGGCTACAACAAAACATGCTAACCTCTCACCATTACCAATAACAGAGGCTACAACAAAACATGCTAACCTCTCACCATTACCAATAACAGAGGCTACAACAAAACATGCTAACCTCTCATCATTACCAATAACAGAGACTACAACAAAACATGCTAACCTCTCACCATTACCAATAACAGAGGATACAACAAAACATACTAACCTCTCACCATTAACCTCAAATAAAAGGTGACATTCTATACTGTCACCTAATATGAAACATTGTATCTCAAATCCAAAATGCTGGAGCAAAGCACCACATTTAAAACTGTAAGCTTCACTGTCCAAACACATTTGGTGTGGACTATGTGTGTCTGGTAAACACATGTGGATCTGGTGAACAGTTATCACTTGTTGACCAACTACAGGAATACTGACCTCAGAGTCTCCAGTTTACAGTGGGGATTCCCCAGTCCAGCAGAGAGCAGCTTCACTCCTGAATCCTTCAGGTCATTGTTACTCAGATCCAGCTCTCTCAGGTGTGAGGGGTTTGACTCCAGAGCTGTGACCAGAGAAGCACATCCTTCCTCAGTGACTCCACAGCCTGACAGCCTGCAAAGAGATCATCATGACTTCACAAACACACAAATTTAATGAGTAGTGTAGAAGGACAATGGCAGACGCATTTGGTTTATTCTCTCAAACAACATGTCGATTAATCTTCCGTCAGCTAGAATTGTATGGTCATATTGTTATACTAATGTGAAAATCAATGCATTCATTCAATATGTTTTTCAATATAATATTATATACATATTATAATATATATTTTTCTCTAAACTGAATATTTCTTCCTGATGATTAGTTAAATATCATTTGATGTACTCACAGAACAGCTCTGGAGGCTTTGACCACTGGCAGCAGCCTCAGAAGACCTTCCTCTGATCTGGAGAATTTCTTCAGGTCAAACACATTCAGCTCCTTTTCTGAAGTCAGCAACACAAAGACCAGAGCTGACCACTGTGCAGGTGACCGGTTGGGTTTTGAGAGACTTCCTGATCTCAGGTATCTTTGGATCTCCTCCACTAGAGAATGGTCATTCAGTTCATTCAGACAGTGGAACAGATTGATGCACCTCTCTGGAGAGGGATTCTCCCTGATCTTCTCCTTGATGTACTTGACTGTTTCTTCATGGATCTGTGAGCTGCTTCTTGTCTTTGTCAGTAGACCCTGTAAGTGCTTCTGATTGGACTCCAGTGAGAGGCCCAGAAGGAAGCGGAGGAAAAGGTCCAGGTTTCCCATCTCACTTTGTAAGGCTTTATCCACAGCACTCTTGTAGACAGTAACTTTTCGCCTTTGTCTGATCCTCGCAGAAAAGTTCCTGGACGTTGATTGAGGTTTGTCCATTAGATTCTCATTGTTGTTGTTGAATGAGAGGAACACATATACTGCAGCCAGAAACTCCTGAATGCTCAGATGCACGAAGCAGTACACCTTGTCCTGGTACAGCCCACATTCCTGTTTAAAGAGCTGTGTGCACAATCCTGAGTACACTGAGGCTTCATTGACATCAATGCCAGCCTCTTTCAGGTCTTCTTCATAGAAAATCAGATTGCCATTCACAAGCTGTTGAAAAGCCAGTTTTCCCAGTGACAGAATGCTCTCGTTATTCAAGTGTGGACCTGTCTCTTCTTTCCCAAGATACTTTTCATTCTTCTGTTTGGTATAAAACACCACAATGTGTGTGTACATCTCAGTCAGGGTCTTGGGCATCTCTTCTCTCTTGTGTTTCAGCATGTGTTCAAGGACTGTTGCAGAAATCCAACAGAAGACTGGAATGTGGCACATGATGTTGAGGCTCCTTGATGTCTTTATGTGTGAGATGATTCTGCTGGCCAGGTCCTCATCACTGAATCTCTTCCTGAAGTACTCCTCCTTCTGTGGGTCATTGAACCCTCGTACCTCTGTCACCTGGTCAACACATCCTGAAGGGATCTTATTGGCTGCTGCAGGTCGGGTAGTTATCCAGAGGAGAGCAGAGGGAAGCAGATTTCCCTTGATGAGATTTGTCAGCAGAACATCCACTGAGGTTGACTCTGTGACGTCACAACAGATCTTGTTCTTCTGGAAGTCTAGGGGCAGTCGGCACTCATCCAGACCATCAAAGATGAACAGAACTTTGTACTTGTTGTAGTTGGAGATTCTTGATTGTTTGGTTTCCATTGAGAAGTGATTGAGAAGTTCAATCAAAGTGTGTTTGTCCCCTTTCATCAAATTCAGCTCCCGGAAAGGGAATGAAAATACAAATTGGACATCCTGATTTGCTTTTCCTTCAGCCCAGTCCAGAATAAACTTCTGCACAGAGACTGTTTTTCCAATGCCAGCGACTCCCTTTGTCAGCACAGTTCTGATAAGTTTGTCTTGTCCAGTTAAGGGTTTGAAGATGTCGTTACATTTGATTGCAGTCTCTGGTCTTGCTTGTTTCCTGGTTGTTGTCTCAATCTGTCTCAGCTCATGTTCATTATTGACCTCTCCTGTTCCTCCCTCTGTGATGTAGAGCTCTGTGTAGATCTGATTGAGAAGTGTTGGGTTTCCTTGTTTAGCAATCCCCTCAAATACACATTGAAACTTCTTCTTTAGATTAGATTTGAGTTCACGTTGGCAAATCACAGCAAGCTCATCTGAATCTCAAAAAAACACAGAGGATATTAATATTAAGTGCCTATATCAATGTGTAAATGTTTTCATAATGCATTACAGACTGGTGTGACTGATTATGTAATTATTGGTATTATTAATGTTGTCTCTCTCTCTCTAAATTAATCACCACAAGAAGAAATATCACAGAGGATATTAATATTACGTCTGTTTTAATGCCTACAGTATTGTAGGACTGTTAAAGTTTTAAATTATAATAATTCATTCTCTTAACTGACTGTATAAATGTGTAAATGTTTTCATAATGCATTACAGACTGGTGTGACTGATTATATTATTATTGGTATTATTAATGTTGTCTCTCTCTCTAAATGAATCACCACAACACATCCCTGCTGCTACTTGATGAGGTCACTATGTGTTGTGTTAAGGCTGCTACAATATCATTGAGTTACACAGCTACTTTAGCTGTACTTTAGCTACAGCTTTTAAATGTTATAAAACAGCATTCAACATGAGGCAGACAGATCTTACATTTCTCCAGTGTGTCAGCGAGCTCTTTCTGGTTCATTTTCCTCAGGACGTGCAGTGTGATCTTCATAGCCCCCTCTCTGGCACTGCTCTCCTGCTTCTCATCTTCAGCATCCACCACTTCCTCTTCCTGCTTCTGATTCTCAAAGCCTTCTGGGAGTTCTGGACTAAGAATCCTCTTGAACATTTTCAGCTCGTTCTTCACAAATGTAATAATATTCTCTTCAAGCAACTGAAATAAATCAAGTAAATAAGTTAAGGAAGATAAGAAACACTTTCTCATTAACACATTAATGAATGATTGACAGATCAACTTTACTTGAGGTCAACAAAAACAAATGTACATAACAGGACCACATACACTGAATATGGAGGCCAGGTCTGTTTGATGACTCTGGGAAGACTGACCACTGAGAATCTCTGACTCTGATCTCTCCTGTTGGTTTCTGTGGACAAAACATGAGATTACATCTCCTCATCCA
>NW_021822975.1:25000-75771 GCF_901001165.1 Salmo trutta
TAACTAAATGTATGGTGTTTTTGTTTTATGTCAGTTTAATTGTTTGTTATGCTATAAACATTTTATTTTATTATAAGTGGTAAAAGGAACTAGAAAATGTTATATTTTGCAATTCTGAGTTATTACTACTTTAGTAAAGAATTACATATTTTTTAGTACTACTGTAGTTGCTACATAATTCCAATAGATGGCAGCATAATACACCAAATGACATTTCAGAAGATTAGTTTAGTTTTCTCCCTGGATACACCACCACTACACTCACAGGAAAACTCCTGTGAGCTTCTTTCTGTCCCTTTACACACTGCTAACGCAAGAGGAGAGACTGAAAAGCATTTAACAGATTACTGTGAAGTAATATAATGATGATTCATGTTTATTATTATCTTTTTTTATGCTCATGTTTTGAAATTATACTTCATTGATATAACATTATCAATTAATTTAGTCACCTCTAGTTGAGAAAAATGTATTTTCCAGGTACATTAATTGTCAAATTCATCAACCAGCATCGAGCCACTCTACCTTCTCTCTCTAGTAGTCAACTCAGCCCCGGTAAAAAGCTGGTGTCGTCACTCTGCCTTCTCTCTCTAGTAGTCAACTCAGCCCCGGTAAAAAGCTGGTGTCGTCGCTCTGCCTTCTCTCTCTAGTAGTCAACTCAGCCCCGGTAAAAAGCTGGTGTCGTCTCTCTGCCTTCTCTCTCTAGTAGTCAACTCAGCCCCGGTAAAAAGCTGGTGTCGTCACTCTGCCTTCTCTCTCTAGTAGTCAACTCAGCCCCGGTAAAAAGCTGGTGTCGTCACTCTGCCTTCTCTCTCTAGTAGTCAACTCAGCCCCGGTAAAAAGCTGGTGTCGTCACTCTACCTTCTCTCTCTAGTAGTCAACTCAGCCCCGGTAAAAAGCTGGTGTCGTCACTCTGCCTTCTCCAGGGGCATGTTGAGGTAAATTTACTAACCGGGAGGGTTGAATTATGCAATTTATTGGTGGGCTGGAAGACGCACTCTTGTCTTTTCTATTCCGAGGTTGTTTACTCCCAATATCAGATATTAAGATGACTTTTTATAATGCATGTATACTGAGGTTGAGGTTCTGACTAGCGATAATTTACCCGGGGTTCAGTACCTGCTATAGTCACTATTATTTTTCTCTCCCAAAAGCAACACAGCCCTAATACGAGATATATAGCTAACTAAAGTAATGAGTGACCGTTTTAGAAAATCATGGGACATATAGTCTGTGGTTGCATGCTATTTTATGTCAATCATATTGCTGCTTGTAGCCTATAACTGATGCTTTGTGGTCTTATGCTGCCATCTATTGGAAATATTTAGCAATTAAAAGTTATTAATGCACATTCAGACGTTGGTGAGGCAGCTGAGAATAAAAAAAAAAATGGAATGTGTCCAGCCTACTTGAGGCGCCCCGAAAATAATATTCAAAAGATTGGTCCTTGGATACAGAGGGGTTAAACACTAAAGTTACCATTCATCTAGTGAAGAGAGGAGAACCGGACAGAGGTAGCCAGCATCCGTCAACGAGAGAGGGAGGATAGGATAACTAGGATGCTGCTGGTAGAGTAGCTAGCTAGCTTACCCAGCTGTACCGACTAGCTAGGATAACTAGGATGCTGCTGGTAGAGTAGCTAGCTAGCTTACCTAGCTGTACCGACTAGCTAGGATAACTAGGAAGCTGCTGGTAGAGTAGCTAGCTAGCTTACCTAGCTGTACCGACTAGCTAGGATAACTAGGATGCTGCTGGTAGAGTAGCTAGCTAGCTTACCTAGCTGTACCGACTAGCTTGGCTAGCTAGCAGGACGTTCATCTGTCGTTTGTCTCGATGATGATGACGAATCCGGTGAACCACAAAATGAAACAAGGAAAGAGAGTGAAAAGGATCTGGCTACACTCATACTGTCCCTGACCGTAAAGCAAAAAGCTAATTGAACAATAAACTTCGGCATCTCAACACTGTAGTGAACTCCATCGTTATTCCCCAAGATCACCTCAGCCAACTCTGCGCGTAACCGGACAATATGCTTGGTGCCACACAGTACGGGGACGTGCACAGTTCTGTACGGGGACGTGGACAGTTCTGTACGGGGACGGGGACAGTTCCAGAACGCGGACATGAGCAGTGCCACACAATCAACTAAACCCAGTCTTTACAGTGGGTTACATTAGTAATATTCATTTTTCTCTATGTTAAACAAACATTTATTAAAACAATACTTTGAGATCTGGGCCCATATCCACAAAGCGTCTCAGAGTAGAAAATAGGTTGTATAAGTGCTGAGAATACAGACATTTTACACTTACTGGTTAAATTTAAGCTATGCATGAAGTCTCTAGTCCCACCTAGTCGGCAGATATTTAGGACACCTCGTGAGCTGTCCTAAGTAGTTAAGAGTTAACAGCAGGTGTCTTGATAATACTATAGAATAATGCAGCGAGTCAGTGGTTCCTGCGCCACATGTAATTGCGTTGGAGTAGTAAAAATTATGTTTTATATTTCTATATGATCAATCCATTAATAATATAGACCTACTTGCAACAGTATGTCTTGTGCTTTTGGCAATTATTTATGTATAATATTTATGTATCACAAGTGATACCATGTATGTCTGCATAGCATTTTGTCTTCATTTTGGCAGATTAACTCATGCTTATTTCTGAAGATTAACTCTGGTTTTCACCCAGCGGCTAAGGATTTGGAGCTGTGGCAGGAGTTGGACCTGTGGCTGAAAGGTGGCTGGTTCGAATCCCGGTCCGAGCGCTGGAAAAAACAGGTGGAATTGATCTGACCACTGGAGGGCTGCTGGGTTCACATCCTCAAAACATTAACCTTTTGTTGATCATAACTCGAGAGGTTCTTCTTCACTGAACCCAAAAATATATATAACTTTTAGTGAATCCATATATTAAGGAAGTGATAGAAGCCTTTTTGGTTCTATAAGGAACCTTCTTTTCTAAGAGTGTATAATAATAAACACGTTTTTCATTTGATTATTTAATTATCTACATCATGTTATTTCAAGTTATCCCTTTGGAGCGCAACATCACGTTGTTAAAAAATTATCCTAAATTGGGCATGGCTTTAAAATGGGCAATTGAAGGCATCTAGGGTGTTCCAGCTAAACAATGGATGTATGGCGTTTTGCAATAAAACATTTTTTATACTCAATCTAAAGCAATTCATGAAAAATGTGAGAACAGTAATATTGAAGGTACCCATAAGCAACCATTTCTGATTAAAAAACAAATGTGAACATTTTTGGAAATATCATTTTTGAAATGAACTATTAATAATTTTTAAACAAAATTGTCATCTCACCTCTTAGATTTGGTGTCATGTTCCCCAGAGAGACTCATTTTAGAGACAGGCTCCCCCTCCTCTCTCTCCCCAGAGAGACTCATTTTAGAGACAGGGTCACCCTCCTCTCTCTCCCCAGAGAGACTCATTTTAGAGACAGGACCCCCCTCCTCTCTCTCCCCAGAGAGACTCATTTTAGAGAACTGACCCCTAAACAGAGATCCAGCATGTTGGTGGTGGTTAACACAGTGACAACTAAACAGAGATCCAGCATGTTGGTTGTGGTTAACACAGTGACAACTAAAAAGAGATCCAGCATGTTGGTTGTGGTTAACACAGTGACAACTAAACAGAGATCCAGCATGTTGGTTATGGTCAACACAGTGACAACTAAACAGAGATCCAGCATGTTGGTTAACACAGTGACAACTAAACAGAGATCCAGCATGTTGGTTGTGGTTAACACAGTGACAACTAAACAGAGATCCAGCATGTTGGTTAACACAGTGACAACTAAACAGAGATCCAGCATGTTGGTTGTGGTTAACACAGTGACCCCTAAACAGAGATCCAGCATGTTGGTTGTGGTTAACACAGTAACAACTAAACAGAGATCCAGCATGTTGGTTGTGGTTAACACAGTGACAACTAAACAGAGTTCCAGCATGTTGGTTGTGGTTAACACAGTGACAACTAAACAGAGATCCAGCATGTTGGTTGTGGTTAACACAGTGACAACTAAACAGAGATCCAGCATGTTGGTTGTGGTTAACACAGTGACAACTAAACAGAGATCCAGCATGTTGGTTGTGGTTAACACAGTGACAACTAATTATTGATTGTCAATTGTTCACATTTCTTAATGATCTCTTTGAGAAATAAAACATTAACTAACAGACATAGAAACAGTCAGGTGATTTAAAGCATCACATGAACATGTAGTTGTGACATTTCATCTCCATGGTAACTGTCAATAATAATAATAAGTTACTGTTTGTTAAGGTAGTTATAGACAGAACAACAACAATAACAATAATAATAATAATAATAATAATATGAATGATTCACTGTTTGTTAAGGTAGATATAGACAGAACAACAACAACAATAATAATAATAATAATAATAAGTTACTGTTTGTTAAGGTAGTTATAGACAGAACAACAATAATAATAATAATAATAATAATAATAATAATACGTCTCTGTTTGTTAAGGTAGTTATAGACAGGACTATGCTGTGGCCCTCACCAACTGGCCATCTGGCCCATAGAGACTAAAGGACTATGCTGTGGCCCTCACCAACTGGCCATCTGGCCCATAGAGACTAAAGGACTATGCTGTGGCCCTCACCAACTGGTCATCTGGCCCATAGAGACTAAAGGACTATGCTGTGGCCCTCACCAACTGGCCATCTGGCCCATAGAGACTAAAGGACTATGCTGTGGCCCTCACCAACTGGCCATCTGGCCCATAGAGACTAAAGGACTATGCTGTGGCCCTCACCAACTGGCCATCTGGCCCATAGAGACTAAAGGACTATGCTGTGGCCCTCACCAACTGGCCATCTGGCCCATAGAGACTAAAGGACTATGCTGTGGCCCTCACCAACTGGGCACCTGGCCCATAGAGACTAAAGGACTATGCTGTGGCCCTCACCAACTGGCCATCTGGCCCATAGAGACTGAAGGACTGTGCTGTGGCCCTCACCAACTGGCCATCTGGCCCATAGAGACTGAAGGACTATGCTGTGGCCCTCACCAACTGGCCATCTGGCCCATAGAGAATAAAGGACTATGCTGTGGCCCTCACCAACTGACCATCTGGCCCATAGAGACTAAAGGACTATGCTGTGGCCCTCACCAACTGGCCATCTGGCCCATAGAGACTAAAGGACTATGCTGTGGCCCTCACCAACTGGCCATCTGGCCCATAGAGACTAAAGGACTATGCTGTGGCCCTCACCAACTGGCCATCTGGCCCATAGAGACTAAAGGACTATGCTGTGGCCCTCACCAACTGGCCATCTGGCCCATAGAGACTGAAGGACTATGCTGTGGCCCTCACCAACTGGCCATCTGGCCCATAGAGACTAAAGGACTATGCTGTGGCCCTCACCAACTGGCCATCTGGCCCATAGAGACTAAAGGACTATGCTGTGGCCCTCACCAACTGGCCATCTGGCCCATAGAGACTAAAGGACTATGCTGTGGCCCTCACCAACTGGCCACCTGGCCCATAGAGACTAAAGGACTATGCTGTGGCCCTCACCAACTGTCCATCTGGCCCATAGAGACTAAAGGACTATGCTGTGGCCCTCACCAACTGGCCATCTGGCCCGTAGAGACTAAAGGACTATGCTGTGGCCCTCACCAACTGGCCATCTGGCCCATAGAGACTAAAGGACTATCCACTCTATGCTGCACATCACATCAAGCCATCTCTGATCTGGACACTAAATAACTGAACTATACTGCATTAGCTCCCTGTTGATCTCTCTTAGATATATTTACACTGATACTGTAAAGTGGACATCCACTGTTTATCAACTGTATATCCACTGTACTGTATATCAACTGTATAGCCACTGTACTGTATATCAACTGTATAGCCACTGTACTGTATATAACTGTATATCCACTGTACTGTATATCAACTGTATATTCACTGTACTGTATATAAACTGTATATCCACTGTACTGTATATATGTGTATCAATAGTGTTAACCCAGAATCAGTATCAATAGGGTTAACCCAGTATCAGTATCAATAGGGTTAACCCAGTATCAGTATACATAGTGTTAACCCAGTATCAATATGAATAGTGTTAACCCAGTATCAGTATTAATAGTGTTAACCCAGTATCAATAGGGTTAACCCAGTATCAGTATCAATAGGGTTAACCCAGTATCAGTATCAATAGTGTTAACCCAGTATCAGTAGGGTTAACCCAGTATCAGTATTAATAGGGTTAACCCAGTATCAGTATTAATAGGGTTAACCCAGTATCAGTATCAATAGGGTTAACCCAGTATCAATATCAATAGGGTTAACCCAGTATCAGTATCAATAGTGTTAACCCAGTATCAGTATAAATAGTGTTAACCCAGTATCAGTATCAATAGGGTTAACCCAGTATCAGTATCAATAGGGTTAACCCAGTATCAATATGAATAGGGTTAACCCAGTATCAGTATCAATAGGGTTAACCCAGTATCAGTATTAATAGGGTTAACCCAGTATCAGTATTAATAGGGTTAACTTTAGAAGACCAGTATATCTAGCTTGCATCATAGTACACCCCCCAGGCTACGTTCAGGTTTCAGCATCAGGCAGGTATAAACAGTCGAGTCGTAGGCTACAACCTGGGTTGTATTCATTAGTTTACTCCACAGCCAACAGTTTTGAAATGTTACAGAAACAGTTTACTCCAAACACTGTACAACGTGGACTAAACGGTTTCTGTTGTCAAACGTTTTGCTACGGTGGGCACTAATGAATACACACAACCTGTTTTGAGGAAGTGTAAGTTGTTGTTAGGCTTCCCACAATATTTACTTGTCTCTCTTTCACACAACATACCTTCCTGAGTGAAAAGCATAAACAGTAGATTAGAAAGAGAAAATGTTTGTTTGTTGCTTGTTGTGTTTTAAGCCTGTTTGAGAAGACAAGTCTATAGACCTATGATAGGGTACACTCTTAGAATAAAGGCTTCCAAACGGGTCCTCCGTCTGTCCCCATAGGAGAACGCTTTTGGGTTCCAGGTAGAACCCTTCAGGCTTCCATGTAGAACCCTCTGTGGAAAGGGTTCTGTATGGAACACAAAAGTGTTCTACCTAGTACCAAAAAGGGTTCTACAAAGGGTTCTCCTATGGGGACAGCCAAAGAACCCTTTTAGATTGTAGATAGTGTAGGAGCGATCACCCTGGGGCACACAGATGGGCACAGAACGAATTCACCCCACACATCTAATTTATATCGAAAACATTTTAAGGAGAGTAGGACTATTATAACACTGTCCACCAAAAATGTCATCAACTATATCAATACACATAACAATATCATCAACTATATTAATACACACAACAATATCATCAACTATATTAATACACATAACAATACCATCAACTATATGAATACACACAACAATATCATCAACTATATTAATACACACAACAATATCATCAACTATATGAATACACATAACAATATCACCAACTATATTAATACACATAACAATATCATCAACTATATTAATACACATAACAATATCATCAACTATATGAATACACATAACAATATCATCAACTATATTAATACACATAACAATATCATCAACTATATTAATACACATAACAATCGTCGTCTTACCTTTTATCTCTCAATAGAAACAGAGTCTGAATGATCATTCGGTCGTGGAAAGTTACTTTCGTTTGCTCTGCTCATTTACATATCAGGTTCTACCTGTTCTCTCTCCGAGTCCCTCTCTCTTTACAGCTCTTACAATGTGCCTTGGCATACATTCTACAACTGTCTGGAAGTCTATTGGAGGGATGTGACACCATTCTTCCACAATAAATTGCATCATTTGGTGTTTTGTTGATGGTGGTGTTCTATTGTGTTGAGACCTGGTGACTGAGACGGCCATGGCATATTGTGAAACATCAGCAAGAGCAGCGGTCTTCATCACTGAAGCTCCTGCCAATCGTGCCCCAACAATCACCAATCGTTAAGCTCTTCCCGAGCAGGGTCGCAGTCTCTGGTGGTTGCAGCTCCTCTCTCCCCAGGGGTAGCAGCTCCTCTCTCCCCAGGGGTAGCAGCTCCTCTCTCCCCAGGGGTAGCAGCTCAAAAACACACACACACAGTGGACACAACAGGACACACTGGACAAACACACACACACACACACACTGGACAAACACACACACACACACACACACACACACACACACACACACACACACACACACACACACACACACACACACACACACACACACACACACACACACACACACACACACACACACACACCTTAATATGGGAGGACAGGCTTGTAATGGCTGGAGGGGAATTTGTGGAATGGTCTGAAACATGTGGTTTCCATGGTTTCCATTTCATTCTCTCTGTTCCAGACGTTATTATGAGCCGTCCTCCCCTCAGCAGCCTCCACTGGTATGTACTGTCCTATATGTGAGAGAGCTCAATCCACCCAGAACAACATGCAGTCTTTCCACAAGACTCCCATGAAGTTATAGTGACGTTATGAGTTGACGTTAACCTTTCAGGTGGGACACTAGCTACTTATTTCCCTCATTAAAATGCAAATCATTTATAACATTTTTGACATGCGTTTTTCTGAATTTTTTTGTTGTTATTCTGTCTCTCACTGTTCAAATAAACCTACCCTTAAAATTATAGACTGATCATTTCTTTGTCAGTGGGCAAACGTACAAAATCAGCAGGGGATCAAATACTTTTTTCCCTCACTGTAGACTTTATTTTTATTTTATTGTGTTATTGACTGTACACTTGTTTATTCCATGTTTAACTCTGTGTTGTTGTTTGTGTCGCACTGCTTTGCTTTATCTTTATCCAGGTTGCAGTCAAACTTGTTCTCAACTAGCTTACCTTGTTAAGTAAAGGTGAAATAAAAATAAATAAATAAAAAATATCTAACAAGTAATCTAACAGTTCCACAGCAACTACCTTATACACACAAATGTAAAGGAATGAATAAGAATATGTACATATAAATATATGGATGAGCGATGGCCGAACGGCATAGACAAGATGCAGTAAATGGTAAAGAACAGTATATACATATGAGATGAGTAATGTAGGGTATGTAAACATTATTAAAGTGGCTTTATTTAAAGTGGCTAGTGATACATTTAATTACATCAATTTTTCCATTATTAAAGTGGCCAGAGATTTGAGTCTGTATGTTGGCAGCAGCCACTCAATGTTAGTGATGGCTGTTTAACAGTCTGATGGCCTTGAGATAGAAGCTGTTTAACAGTCTCTCGGTTCCAGCTTTGATGCACCTGTACTGACCTCGCCTTCTGGATGATAGCGGGGTGAACAGGCAGTGGCTCGGGTGGTTGTTGTCCTTGATGATCTTTTTGGCCTTCCTGTGACATCGGGAGAGAGTTCAGCACAGGTCAAAAAGTGATTGATGAGGTATTTTATGTGTCACGTGGTTATGCCCATATATGTACATCCTGCCAGGAAGTTCTCACGCTGTCGAGTGAGTGTTTATGTAACCTGATCATGCATCTGTTTAGGTTAAAGCATGTATTGACATTAAAGCTGTCAAGGTGATTGATGTGAGTTACCTTGTTGAACATGTGTAATGGGTTTGAACATTTTAAAGAGTAGGCCACTGTTGTAGTGAGCTTCTGGCCTGGCTGTTGTATATGAAACAGTATTTTCCGGGTGGGTATTGGTCAGTATAAGTAAACAGCTGTGAACACGACGAGCGACAAGAAACCTCGAGAGTTAAACTACCGAAGACTCTAAAGAAGAAAGAAATAAAACATGTCTCTTGTGTTGTGTATGAGAGAATGGCTTAAGATAAGACTTGCTCTATGTCAGATCTAACAGGCCCTGAGTGGAACATCCCAGCCAGGATACGCATTGGAAGAGGAAGTCTGTGGGCCAGATGATTTGAAAGACATAGGAATCTCTTCAGTGGCATATAGTCCAGACTCCAAAGTGACAATTTTAGGTTGTGCCGAATTCAATAGTTTAAAAGCTGTGTGTGTGTGTGTGTGTGTGTGTGTGTGTGTGTGTGTGTGTGTGTGTGTGTGTGTGTGTGTGTGTGTGTGTGTGTGTGTGTGTGTGTGTGTGTGTGTGTGTGTTTGTGGAAGGTCTTTGAAACAACTGTCTGAAAACAGTAGGCTGTTGTTGCGGCCAAGGACCTCATGACCTCTGAACCTCCAAAAGACTTCCCAGCATAAACAAATGGGGGGGGTCAGAAATACATTAAAACAAAAAAAATGTCAGAATTGTTTCTCAGGAAGTGTCATGATGTGGTTGTTGCAATCAATCAGACCATCCTCTTAAACAAAGAGGATACCTGTCCCCTACTCCCCTATAACCAGAGAGTCCTTACATTTTCTCATTTAGGACACAGTAGCTTTGCAGCTCTGAAGACTGAACAGCTGAAAGATAATCAGGGAATCCTTTATCCCCCCCATGGAGAGTTCTGAAGGTGAGTTGAAATTACAATATAATGAATGTTTTTTATATCTAAATGTCTGTTTATAAATACGTATATATTGTATATTATAAAGGAATGTTTTTTAATAAGTTGTTAAATATATTTATATATATTAAATGATAGGAGGGGTTATTGATTCATGTTTTATTTATGTGTTAAACCAGAATGGACTAGGACCTACATAGGTATTTATGTGTTAAACCAGAATGGACTAGGACCTACATAGGTATTTATGTGTTAAACCAGAATGGACTAGGACCTACATAGGTATTTATGTGTTAAACCAGAATGGACTAGGGTCTACATAGGTATTTATGTGTTAAACCAGAATGGACTAGGACCTACATAGGTATTTATGTGTTAAACCAGAATGGACTAGGGTCTACATAGGTATTTATGTGTTAAACCAGAATGGACTAGGACCTACATAGGTATTTATGTGTTAAACCAGAATGGACTAGGGTCTACATAGGTATTTATGTGTTAAACCAGAATGGACTAGGACCTACATAGGTATTTATGTGTTAAACCAGAATGGACTAGGGTCTACATAGGGGTTTATCCCAACATGTTTTGGATAAAGCATATTGATCAGATGTTTAAATAGCCCTCACTAACTCAGAGAGGCTGGAGCCACCTAGTGGATCAATGGCACCACCTAGTGGATCAATGGCACCACCTAGTGGATCAATGGCACCACCTAGAGGATCAATGGCACCACCTAGTGGATCAATGGCACCACCTAGTGGATCAATGGCACCACCTAGTGGATCAATGGCACCACCTAGTGGATGTTCAGTTACATAACCAAACATTATGTGACTTTTTCATTTTAGATGTGTCTGTGTTGAATGTAGCTAAAATGTCAGCATAATAATAACATAGATAAATATATATTTGATCATATTTACCACCTGCACACCCACTCTCTCTCTCATAAGGTTTCTTCAAATATTTAACAGTTGTTATACATATGGTTTTGGTAACTCATATTATTACTATATGTTGTTTTTATGTCAATTGTATTTATTTTTAAGTAAAAATGTATATATTTTGTATAAATATATTTTAATATTTAAAACGTGGATGACATCCAATTTTCAGGTAATTAATATTGTTACTATATGGTGTTTAATGTCAAATGTATGTGTATATTTTTATAAATATATATGTACAAATGTTTTTATAAATATATACATATATTTTATATTATTTAAAACATCTATAGGATACCCTACATTTACCCAGGTGTTACCAGCAATAATTGATTTGGATCATCAACCATCAGAAGTGATCATTATAGAAGACGATGATTTTGAGGACCAACAGACTACAGGTGAATCTTTACTCAGTCCCACCATCAAGATATTATAGACGTGAGTCAATAATATAATGACTAATAACAGACTGCAGGTGTATCTTTACTCAGTCCCACACCATCAAGATATTATAGACGTGAGTCAATAATATAATGACTAATAACAGACTGCAGGTGTATCTTTACTCAGTCCCACACCATCAAGATATTATAGACGTGAGTCAATAATATAATGACTAATAACAGACTGCAGGTGTATCTTTACTCAGTCCCACACCATCAAGATATTATAGATGTGAGTCAATAATAAAATGACTAATAACAGACTGCAGGTGTATCTTTACTCAGTCCCACACCATCAAGATACTATAGACGTGAGTCAATAATATAATGACTAATAACAGACTACAGTCCCACCATCAAGATACTTTAGACGTGAGTCAATAATAAAATGTGTAATAATCTTTATATATTAAGCATTAATCAATTCGTGTCCACTATTTTAAAAACCTAATCTTGTGTTTACAGCTGACAGCCCCCAGACAAGAGCACCAGAGGCATTATGGGCTCTACCCTTGAATGACTTCGAGGGTATTGAAAATGACGATATTCTACCGTTCTGTGTGGCCGGCTTTGACAAAACTTAAAACAGATCAAGAATCAAAGATTTGTCACACATATACTGTACAGGCCTGCAAGC
The DNA here is from genome assembly GCF_901001165.1 of Salmo trutta. NCBI lineage: Eukaryota > Metazoa > Chordata > Actinopteri > Salmoniformes > Salmonidae > Salmo > Salmo trutta. Next base: position 37,548 of record NW_021822975.1, read on the forward strand.
AGCCAAAGACATTCAGTATTTAATCAGGTACCTACACCATATCATAGTCCTGGAAGGCTCCCCAGAACCCTAGACATTCAGTATTTAATCAGGTACCTACACCATATCATAGTCCTGCAAGGCTCCCCAGAACCCTAGACATTCAGTATTTAATCAGGTACCTACACCATATCATAGTCCTGCAAGGCTCCCCAGAACCCTAGACATTCAGTATTTAATCAGGTACCTACACCATATCATAGTCCTGCAAGGCTCCCCAGAACCCTAGTCATTCAGTATTTAATCAGGCCCTACACCATATCATAGTCCTGCAAGGCTCCCCAGAACCCTAGACATTCAGTATTTAATCAGGTACCTACACCATATCATAGTCCTGCAAGGCTCCCCAGAACCCTAGACATTCAGTATTTAATCAGGTACCTACACCATATCATAGTCCTGGAAGGCTCCCCAGAACCCTAGACATTCAGTATTTAATCAGGTACCTACACCATATCATAGTCCTGGAAGGCTCCCCAGAACCCTAGACATTCAGTATTTAATCAGGTACCTACACCATATCATAGTCCTGCAAGGCTCCCCAGAACCCTAGACATTCAGTATTTAATCAGGTACCTACACCATATCATAGTCCTGCAAGGCTCCCCAGAACCCTAGACATTCAGTATTTAATCAGGTACCTACACCATATCATAGTCCTGCAAGGCTCCCCAGAACCCTAGACATTCAGTATTTAATCAGGTACCTACACCATATCATAGTCCTGCAAGGCTCCCCAGAACCCTAGACATTCAGTATTTAATCAGGTATTTAGTTCAAGTACACCGAGCGGCCTCACCTCTGACCGAGAAGGACGACTCGTCTGAAAAAGATTGGATTGACGAGCTCTTTATGGATACGGTATGCCCTGTTTTTATTATAGTTATAATTTTTTTAAAGAATATCTTAAAACATTTTCAAATATTTATTTTTTTCAGTCTCCAATCTTGCCGAGTCTATACATCAAGAGGACAACAGGGTAGGAAACACAACATCGACTCCTCTGAAAAACAGGCATCAAACAACCAAAGGTCATTTAACTAACAAGAAAACAAGGCCTAACAGTGACAAACAGAAACAGGGAGTTACGATATATTGATGTGTTATTTTTTTTAATAATTTTCTCGTTTAACACTTTTATTGGTTATTTAATATTATTATTATATATATTTTAATTTTAATACACTACTTTATATACACTGCTCAAAAAAATAAAGGGAACACTTAAACAACACAATGTAACTCCAAGTCAATCACACTTCTGTGAAATCAAACTGTCCACTTAGGAAGCAACACTGATTGACAATACATTTCACATGCTGTTATGCAAATGGTTTAGACAACAGGTGGAAATTATAGGCAATTAGCAAGACACCCCCAATAAAGGAGTGGTTCTGCAGGTGGGGACCACAGACCACTTCTCAGTTCCTATGCTTCCTGGCTGATGTTTTGGTCACTTTTGAATGCTGGCGGTACTTTCACTCTAGTGGTAGCATGAGACGGAGTCTACAACCCACACAAGTGGCTCAGGTAGTGCAGCTCATCCAGGATGGCACATCAATGCGAGCTGTGGCATGAAGGTTTGCTGTGTCTGTCAGCGTAGTGTCCAGAGCATGGAGGCGCTACCAAGAGACAGGCCAGTACATCAGGAGACGTGGAGGAGGCCGTAGGAGGGCAACAACCCAGCAGCAGGACCGCTAACTCCACCTTTGTGCAAGGAGGAGCAGGAGAAGCACTGCCAGAGCCCTGCAAAATGACCTTCAGCAGGTCACAAATTTGCATGTGTCTGCTCAAACGGTCAGAAACAGAAACAGACTCCATGAGGGTGGAATGAGGGCCCGACGTCCACAGGTGGGGGTTGTGCTTACAGCCCAACACCGTGCAGGACGTTTGGCATTTGCCAGAGAACACCAAAATTGGCAAATTCGCCACTGGCGCCCTGTGCTCTTCACAGATGAAAGCAGGTTCACACTGAGCACGTGACAGACATGACAGAGTCTGGAGACGCCGTGGAGAACGTTCTGCTGCCTGCAACATCCTCCAGCATGACCGGTTTGGCGGTGGGTCAGTCATGGTGTGGGGTGGCATTTCTTTGGGGGGCCGCACAGCCCTCCATGTGCTCGCCAGAGGTAGCCTGACTGCCATTAGGTACCGAGATGAGATCCTCAGACCCCTTGTGAGACCATATGCTGGTGCGGTTGGCCCTGGGTTCCTCCTAATGCAAGACAATGCTAGACCTCATGTGGCTGGAGTGTGTCAGCAGTTCCTGCAAGAGGAAGGCATTGATGCTATGGACTGGCCCGCCCGTTCCCCAGACCTGAATCCAATTGAGCACATCTGGGACATCATGTCTCGCTCCATCCACCAACGCCACGTTGCACCACAGACTGTCCAGGAGTTGGCAGATGCTTTAGTCAGGTCTGGGAGGAGATCCCTCAGGAGACCATCCGCCACCTCATCAGGAGCATGCCCAGGCGTTGTAGGGAGGTCATACAGGGACGTGGAGGCCACACACACCACTGAGCCTCATTTTGACTTGTTTTAAGGACATTACATCAAAGTTGGATCAGCCTGTAGTGTGGTTTCCCACTTTAATTTTGAGCGTGACTCCAAATCCAGACCTCCATGGGTTGATAAATTGGATTTCCATTGATTATTTTTGTGTGATTTTGTTGTCAGCACATTCAACTATGTAAAGAAAAAAGTTTTTAATAAGATTATTTCTTTCATTCAGATCTAGAATGTGTTGTTTAAGTGTTCCCTTTATTTTTTTGAGCAGTATATATTTTTCTTTCAGGCTCCTCCAAGGCCAATACAAACACAGAAGACCCAATACAACAAGAGGAAGAGGAGGAAGATGATGACTGATGACATACTGAGTAAAACACCTAAACCAGTTGATACATTCAATGGTGTTAATGTCAAGGATGATGAGGTCAATGAAGGTGCTGATGAAGGGTTGAGCTATGATGAGGACGATGTGTTGATGAGGACGATGTGTTGATGAGGACGATGTGTTGATGAGGACAATGTATTGATGAGGACGATGTATTGATGGATGATGAGGATGATGTGTTGATGAGGACGATGTGTTGATGAGGACGATGTGTTGATGAGGATGATGAGGATGATGTGTTGATGAGGATGATGTGTTGATGAGGATGATGTGTTGATGAGGACGATGTGTTGATGAGGACAATGTATTGATGAGGACGATGTATTGATGGATGATGCAGCTAAACAGCTTGACACAATCAGTTCTGAGTGTGTTGAATAACGTTGTATAACATAAATCTTTAGGGCCTTTTTCAACCAGAGCTTCAATAATGGGGACGGTTGCATTGTCTTTCAAAACATTTCGAAAGGGGAGGGTAGCCAGGGGAGACCGCTTCATAATGGTGAAGGCCCTCCCCATGTGACCAAGATCAACAGCCTCTCATTCGGTCAGTTTTCACAGTAGAAGACTCAAACCACTTTGTAAAGACTGGGGACATCTAGTGGAGCAATAGGAAGTGCTCAATGAACCATAACTCAGGGTGTGATTTATAGGCAAAGTGCTGAAGTTGAGTCTGCAAATCAGATTTCCACATCCTGTTAGAAACTGTCTCGGGGTTTTGACGGCCATATGAGTTCTGTTATACTCACAGACACCATTCAAACAGTTTTAGAAACTTTAGGGTGTTTTCTATCCACATCTATTAATTATATGCATATCCTAGCTTCTGAATTTGAGTAGGAGGCCGTTTAAAATGGGCAAGTATTTTTTTCAAATAATCACTGTAGCGCCCCCTATCCTAGGCTAGATAGTCTCCAAGCCCTCGGAGGAGGGGGTCAGAGAAGGAAACTAGAAACTAGTCTCATGCAATCAGAAATCATTACAAATAAGAAGGCATATCTCATAAACGTTATCAATCCCGGTAATCAGTTATGCTTTGCAAAATGTCTATCACATTTACTCCTTCCTGGATGTACTGCTCTAGAAGCTATACAAAAGGCTAGTGACCTCCAAAAGGCTGTAGGTCTATCACATTTACTCCTTCCTGGATGTACTGCTCTAGAAGCTTTACAAAAGGCTTGTGACCTCCAAAAGGCTGTAGGTCAATGTATACAGGAGCCTATAACTTTCTCTGTCATAGTCACATTAGAACATTTGCTGAACATCCAGATTGTGGTTTTGTACCATATTAGTAGGGATAATTCAGCTCTCTAGAAGTTCCAGAACAACCCAGATTGTGGTTTTATACCATAGTAGTAGGGATAATTCAGCTCTCTAGAAGTTCCAGAACAACCCTCAACCTCATCCTCATATTCTGTACTTTAATGTGCAAAACAACCATTTGTTTGGTATTACCAACATCAGAGCTTTCTAAGGAGCTACATATGTTTGTCCATCATGTCATTCAGACTACACCAGACAGGGGGGGCACTCTAGTCAGTATAACTGTTCAGTGTATCAGATTACACCAGACAGGGGGGGGGGCACTCTAGTCAGTATAACTGTTCAGTGTATCAGGCTACACCAGACGGGGGGGGGGGGGGGGGGCACTCTAGTCAGTATAACTGTTCAGTGTATCAGGCTACACCAGACGGGGGGGGGGCCCTCTAGTCAGTATAACTGTTCAGTGTATAAGGCTACACCAGACAGGGGGGGGGGCACTCTAGTCAGTATAACTGTTCAGTGTATCAGACTACACCAGACAGGGGGGGGGCACTCTAGTCAGTATAACTGTTCAGTGTATCAGGCTACACCAGACGGGGGGGGGGGGGCACTCTAGTCAGTATAACTGTTCAGTGTATCAGGCTACACCAGACGGGGGGGGGGCCCTCTAGTCAGTATAACTGTTCAGTGTATAAGGCTACACCAGACAGGGGGGGGGCACTCTAGTCAGTATAACTGTTCAGTGTATCAGGCTACACCAGACGGGGGGGGGGCACTCTAGTCAGTATAACTGTTCAGTGTATCAGGCTACACCAGACGGGGGGGGGCACTCTAGTCAGTATAACTGTTCAGTGTATCAGGCTACACCAGACGGGGGGGGGGGCACTCTAGTCAGTATAACTGTTGAGTGCATCAGGATTAAAAATGTCCGATGCAGCCCTTACACCTAACACCATGTGAGGATTGTCATCGTACATGTCGATCCTTCTACTGCTATGAAAAACACAACATTTAAACATGGCACCCCAAGGCATGTAAATCTGTAAGCAGTTGTGACATTAACAAGAAGAGAGGACAGGCTGACCGGTGCTGGAGGAGTCAGTCTGGGAGTCGAGAGGGCAGGCAGAACACTTCTCGGTCACCCCAGGTTAGTCAGCATCAAACTCACCCAGAACCCCCTGTCGGTCACATGTTCGTTGAAATAGTTTTTTCTGATTTTTTTCCCTCTTCCCAGCATAGGGCGCTAGTCGATTCAGGCGCAGCTGGGAACTTTATGGATCGCGGACTCGCCATTAAGCTGGGTATTCCGCTAGTGCCGATAGATCCCCCCTTCCCCGTGTACTCCCTAGATAGCCGACCATTAGGGTCAGGGTTGGTCAGGGAGGTCACGGTTCCACTGGACATGGTAACGCAGGGGAATCATAAGGAACGGATTAGTCTCTTCCTTATCGACTCACCTGGGTTTCCGGTGGTGCTGGGGGTTCCCTGGCTGGCTAGTCACAATCCCCGGTTTTCGTAGAGACAGGGGGTTCTCCAAGGGTGGTCAGAGGAGTGTTCAGGAAGGTGTTTAGGAGTTTCCATCGGTGCCACGTCGGTGGAGAGTCCAGACCAGGTTTCCACTGTGCGCATCCCCCCTGAATAAACACTGTACTTCCCAAGAGTCACGTGTACCCTTTGTCACAGGAGGAGACGCTGGCTATGGAGACATTTGTCAGGGAATCTCTGGGACAGGGGTACATTCGGCCCTCCATTTCACCCACCTCCTCGAGTTTCTTTTTTGTGAAGAAAAAGGAGGGAGGTCTGCATCCGTGCATTGATTACAGAGGTCTAAATTCTATTATGGTGGGGTTTAGTTACCCGCTACCTCTGATTGCTGCGGCGGTGGAATCTTTTCACGGCGCAAGGTTCTTCACAAAACTGGACCTCAGGAGCGCGTATAACCTGGTGCGTATCAAGAAGGGAGACGAGTGGAAAACCGCATTTAATACCACATCAGGCCATTATGAGTACCTCGTCATGCCGTATGGGTTAAAGAATGCTCCAGCCGTCTTTCAATCCTTTGTAGACGAGATTCTCAGGGACCTGCACGGGCAGGGCGTGATTGTCTGTATCGATGATATTCTGGTATATGCCGCCACCCGCGCCGTGCATGTGTCTCTGGTGCGCAAGGTGCTTGGGAGACTGCTGGAGCATGACCTATACGTTAAGGCTGAGAAGTGTGTGTTCTCCAAACGAGCCGTCTCCTTCCTGGGTTATCGCATTTCCACCACGGGGGTGGTGATGGAGTGTGACCGCGTTAATGCCGTGCGTAATTGGCCGACTCCCACCATGGTGAAGGAGGTGCAGCGGTTCTTAGGCTTTGCCAATTACTACCGGAGGTTTATCCAGGGTTTTGGCCAGGTAGCAGCTCCCATTACCTCACTGCTGAAGGGGGGGCCGGTGCGTTTGCGGTGGTCGACTGAGGCGGACAGAGCCTTCAAGAGGTTGAAGGCGCTGTTCACCGATGCACCCGTGTTGGCGCACCCGGACCCCTCTCTAGCCTTCATAGTGGAGGTGGACGCATCCGAGTGTGGGTGCCGTGCTGTCACAGCGCTCGGGTACGCCACCTAAACTCCGCCCCTGCGCTTTCTTTTCGAAGAAGCTCGGTCCGGAGGAGCATAACTATGATCTGGACATCGGGGGTCCCCGGCGTACACCATACGGTCCATTCTGGACTCGAGACGCCGGGTGAGGGGCCTGCAGTACCTCGTAGACTGGAAGGGGTACGGCCCGGAAGAGAGGTGCTGGGTACCGGGTACCGGTGGGGGACATCTTGGACCCATCTATGTTGAGGGATTTCCATCGCCTCCACCCGGATCGCCCTGTGCCTCGCCCTCCGGGTCGACCTCGAGGCCGGTGTCGGCGCGCTGCGGGAGCCGCGCGTCAGGGGGGGTACCGTCACGACTCCTACCGTAGGTAGCGCCCCCTCCTGTTCGGGTGGCGCTCAGTGGTCGTCGTCGCCGGCCTACTAGCTGCCACTGATTTCCTTTTCCCCCTTTTTTGTTGATTGTGTGCACCTGTTTTTGGTTTGGGCTGATTAGCTGGGCTATTTTAGCCAGGAGGCCCGCCTGCTCTGTGTGCGGGATTGTTTCTTTGTTTGCTTTGCTTGGTGACACTCTGATTTTGTATTTTGCAGTAGTGCGTGTGTTTGCGCCAACAGTGTTTTGTCCCCTGTGTTTGGGGCACCTTGTTTTGTTGTGCGCTTTGATCGCTGTTTTGGGAAGGCTTGTGTTTTAGCCGTTGTGCTTATTAAAGCTGTATCGCAGCTTCCTGCATTTGATTCCTCCAGTATGACACCCAAGCCTTACAATATAGACTTTAATACAGAGTAGCAAAGCCGAGCCCTTCCATGGAAGGACCCTATTACACACGTAACAGAGCCAAGCCCCTCCATGGAAAATACTAAATTCTCATATTACAGAGTCCTATCTTTATAGGTTTCTGTCTTTGCATAACGTATAGAGTCCCCTCCCTCTATATGAAAATAGCTTCCCTTGACAATTTTTTACAATTATCTCTCCATATCAGTTGTTGCTTGTTAACACCCTCATCTGAAAGCTGTATAGATTATAATGCTAGCAGGGCCTCCTCATGTGGTACAAAAATAATGCATGCAGTGTATGCTCATCAGTTTCTCTGTACTTCTTTGTCTGGCTATCTTGAGTATTTGGGCCCTTTCTGCATAACTCAAGTACAGTTGTCAGGTCGCTATGCCTCCCACCGTGGCCTGTTGCTCTATAAGAACCAGATGTCTTCTTCTCCTCCTCTAGCCAAAATATTTACGTGCTTTCTCCTTCAGCACAGATGCTTATCTCCCATATAAATCCCTCCTCTGGGACTAATTAGTCCCACACTAAAATAATATCTAAATACAAGCAACAAGGATGGAAGCAGAATGATAATCACACAGAATAATGAACATTAGAACGACATGTGAAATAAGATATAGACATAAACTGGACCAAACATCTCCAATCCAATAACATAGACAGGAGTAAAAGACCCAGTCAACCTTAGAAATGAAAATGAAAACACACATAATAAACCAATATATTATGATGAAGCAATGAGCATGTAGTACATAGCCTTGCCTGAGGTTATCTCAGTTATTTAAAACATAAAGAAAATAAGAAAACCCTTGAACACCATAATCATTGCAATCATGTCGTCCTCCTGGAGTAACCCCATTTACTTAAAGCTAAATCCAACCAGTCCCAACCATGGGTTCATTGTCCTTAACCTCTTGTCAAAATCCAGATATATGGATTCATTTTGGTCATAGCTACAGGAAATGTTCCATCTAGTACATTGTTATTATTAGGTTCATCTATATCCAAAGAAATATTGATTCAAAACCTGATTTAACCTCATCTCTTGGTTTGTATTCATCAGGAACTCCTCTCACCTGTCCAATCGCATCTAGATATACCTTGGGATCTGATTCATAGGCTTCCCTTACTCCAGTCCTTCTCAAATAGTGGGGCGCGCCCCCCTGGGGGGGCTCGGAGCGATGCCAGGGGGGGCGCGTGACCCCGGGGAACAAGCTTTTTTTTGCCGTGTAGTAGTTTTTTTTTTAACCGAACAAGAGCACACAGCACAGAGCAGGAGATATGAAGTGCAGATAACAAACCCTTAAGAGACACCATGGGAAAATATTTAACAGGGATGAAAAGAAAGGCGGAGAGAGACGGAGATAATGAGACAAACGTAAGTCTCCCGAAAGCTAAGACGAGAAAATATGACGAAGCGTATGTAGCGCTTGGCTTCACCGTAACTACGGTGGGAGACGAGGAAAGACCGGTATGTTTACTGTGTCTAAAAATGTTAGCAGCGGACAGCATGAAGCCAAATAAATTAAGGCGTCACTTAAAGACATTACACCCCAATCACGCTGATAAGCCGCTTGAGTTTTTTCAGCGAAAACGTGCCGAATATTGTCAACAATCGTCCCGCTTTGTGAATGCTACTTCAGTAAACCAGCGAGCACTGTTAGCATCATATAAGGTGGCGTACCAAATTGCTCAGTGCAAAAAAAAACCCTCCATAGCAGAGGAGCTGATACTGCCTGCAGCATTAGACATGGTCTCTGTCATGCTGGATGACGCAAGTGCTGCAAAAATAAAAACTATCCCTCTGTCCAATGACACTGTCGCCAGACGTATAAATGACATTGCTAACGATCTTAAAGAACAGCTGGTAGATAAACTCAAAGACAAACGTTTTGCCTTACAGTTCGATGAAGCAACTGACAGCAACAAAGACTGTTTGTTTATCGCTTATGTACGTTTTGACATGACAAACTCCCTGTGTGAGGATCTACTTTTTTGTAAATATGTCAGAGACAGAGCCACAGCTGAAGAGCTATTCAAAATGCTGGACTGCTTCCTGACTGAGAATGGGCTGAAGTGGGAGAACTGCATTGGTGTTTGCAGTGATGGTGCACAGACCATGGCAGGGATGAGAAAAGGACTTTGGGCACTCATCAAGAAGGCCTCACCTAATGCTGAGTGGACACACTGTGTTATACACAGAGAAGCACTGGCATCAAGGCACCTTTCCTCTGAATTAAGTGAGGTTATGACTGACATTGTAGGTGTAGTCAATTGTATAAAGACCAGACCACTAAAAACAAGTCTTCTCTGCTATCTGTGAGGAGATGGGAGCTGAACATCAAGCTGTGCTGTTTCACAGTGAAGCAAGGTGGCTGTCACGAGGAAAAGTCTTGTCCCGAGTTTTTGAGCTCAGAGAGCAGATAAGAATGTTTTTGGAGCAGGAGCACAAGTATGACATCACAGAAAATTTTAGTGATGAGAACTTCCTGGCAAAACTGGCCTACCTGAGTGACATATTTGGAAAGCTAAATGAACTAAATCTACAGTTTCAAGGGAAAGATAAACACCTCCCTCAGGTCACAGACAAGATCAGCTCTTTCACTCGAAAGCTTGCAATGTGGGGCAGGCGACTTGATGAAGGAAATACTGATTCATTCCAGAACCTGCATGAATTTGTTGACACTACTGACTATGATGCCACCTCAGTGATTCCATATATTAAGGAGCATATTTCATCACTGATGGCATTCTTTAAAAAGTACTTCCCTGAAAACAGTTCCCAATATGACTGGGTGAGAGATCCTTTCAATGCACCAGCTCCAACTGGTTTCAGCTCTGCAGAGGACCAGTTCATTGATATGACGTCTGACTCCACATTCAGACTGAGGTTCACATCACAGACACTGAGTGAATTCTGGCTGAGTGTAGAGAGGCAGTATCCACTCTTAGGGCAGAGGGCCATGGGCATTCTTCTTCCTTTTGCAACATCTTATCTTTGTGAGACTGGCTTCTCTGCTGTTGCTGCACTGAAGACCAAGTACAGGTCCCAGCTCAACATTGAGCAGGAGCTGAGAGTTGCAGTATGATGCTTCAAACCCCGCTTCGAAAAGTTGTGCTCTGCAAAACGTGCTCATTGTAGCCATTAATCCTGACTTCCTCATTTTGATTAAAAAAAAAATCAGCACAAATTGTTTTATTCATTTTTGTTTTATAGGTCAAAATGTTTCAAATATTGTGCTCCTGAGTTAATGTTGCTGATAAATTTGAATGTATTATTATTTATTGATTATAATTAATTTTATTTTTCAGTATCAAATGGTCAAAAAATGTTTACAGTTTAAATAAGGGTTGAATTTTTTTTTACATTTCAGGCAAATTGATGCACTTGAAGTCTTTTCTGTTACAAAAAAAAACAATGTTAATAAAGTTATTCTTTGTTGTAAGTTGATCTATATTTCTTTTTTCTTTTTCTTTAATATTAATAAGGATACAATGTTATGCAGAGGTGTACTTATAACAATTTTATAGACAAATTATACTATTTACAGTCGCGGCGGAGAGTTGGGGGGGCGCGAAATGTTTACTTCTTCCTAGGGGGGGCGTAACAGAAAATAATTGAGAAGCACTGCCTTACTCTATGCTTTACAGACTCATCCTGCTGTGATTTAATGATAGACACCTGTTGTGTTGCTCTAATCAAGGCACAGTCCAGCCTTCTGGTAAAACATTCAAGAGTTTGTTCTGCCCACACATCCCGAAACTATCAGCTATACTTCTGTCCTGATTCTTTAATATTGCAAGAGATAGTGTTACTTGAGTTATATTAGCACATGTACCTTTGTGATCCATAATCATTCCTTTATCATCAAATTTACTAACTCCTGCGGTTTCTAACACCCAAATAGTTTAACAATTAACTGTAGTGTTTCTCACATCTATCCCATTATCTCCATAGCTGTAGAAACATTCATATCTACTTTTCACCATAGTAAACCTATCATTATGAGGACCATTTCATTCAGTTCTTAAGTCATATGTTGCACATTCTTGTTTAATTCACTTCTACCTTTAGTGATACCTAATGCCAAGCTGCATTCTATAGTACACAAAGGTATGTAGTATTTTCTCTGAATACATTGAACATTTTCCACCTAACACATTCTTCAAAAGATGCAAGTTCAGGTACTATTAAAAGATCAGACAAAGGTGATTTGCTACACAAATTGCAATTGTCCATCCTACGTTTAGCTGTTGTGTACTAATCTCTAGTGGGAGGTGATTTTACAATTTCTTCTAGGTTCGTCGCTGTTGCTGTCAAGGCCATTCTACCGTTCTTCATCTGTCCTGGTTCACTGTCTGTTAGGAAGACCATGTGAGGACAGAAAGTCTCCTTTCCATTCTCCTGTCGTTGTTTCTCCGTCCCCTTGGACAGCACCTCTGTCAAGGGTATCTGCCAGAGTAGGTATGTCATCAGGAGCAACAGGCATTTCACTCCTCCCCATCCCTGGACTCTCTGGATATTCAGGAGAAATTGTCTGTTTGCTGTTGGAAGTTGCTCCTCGATCCACCTCCTCTTCGGCTCCTGCCCGGCTCCTGCCCGGCTCCTGCCCGGCTCCTGCCTTTCCTCTGCTCCTTCATGGCCTGGTGGTTGTCCCCTCCTTCCCGACGGGACTTTGGTACAGTGGTTTAGATGGTACCAGGTGTTGCTTCCTTTCACCTGGACAGCAGTTAACATTGTTCAAGCCTCCTTGTAAGGACCCTCCCTCCTTGGCTCATTCCTTTCTTCCGGAACACTCGGACCTGGTCTCTTGGATCACCAGACGTGGAACCTCTGGTCCTGGTTCAGGTTTCTGCCTTCTTTCTGTGAGGCATTCAAACTTAGAGACTTATGGCCTCAGTTTTATGATTACACCATTCATCCACTTATTTCCATCACTCATCATACACCAACTAACATTCCAGCTGAAGCTGGCGACCCCTCTCCTTCTGGTTCCTAAGCATAAGACTTGGAAAGTGAAAAACAAAAACACAACAGTATTGACAATGTGATATGTTATGCACAAATATATTCATGAAAACCGAAAACCGAAATCTGAGACCATGACAATTCCCGCTGTCACAGTATCTAACGAAGGTGGCACCCCTCCTCGGTCGGGCGGCGCTCGGCGGTCCTCGTCGCCGGCCTATTAGCTGCCACCGATCGTTGTTTCTGTGTCTTTTGGTTTTGTCTGTCTATCCCGCACCTGTTTTGTGTTTGTCATTAGTGGGGGGTTATTTAGTGTGTATTTTCAGTTGGGGTTCTCGTGCGGGATTGTTTATTGTCTACTCTAGACAGTTGCGAGTATAGCTGTTTTTTCCGCTGGATATTGTCTATTGTATTGCCGGGCTGCGCCCCGTGCGCTTTTCCGGAGTCTTTAATTTTTGGGAATGTGTTTTTCCCTGGCGGACTTTGTCACGCGCCCTGTGCCCTACGGCTATTGTGTTTGCATTTATTATTAAAACACTGTCGCCCTCTGTCTCCTGCTCCTGATTCCACATCTCCACTGGTCCTAGACAGCCATGACACCCACTCTCTCTTCACCTGACTCTATGCCTCCAGGATACTTTCCTGCTGGAATCCACAAAAATAGAAGCACTAAAAAGCTTCCTCATGCTTTCACCCAGTCTTCCCCTTTCGGCCCCAGGTTCTGAGAGGTGTTCCCAAATCTGATGAAGATCATCAAAGGTTAGTGCTTTCACCGAAAAGCTATTTTAAAATCGGACATAGCGATTGCATAAAGGAGTTCTGTATCTATAATTCTTAAAATAATTGTTATGTTTTTTGTGAACGTTTATCGTGAGTAATTTAGTAAATTCACCGGAAGTGTTCGGTGGGAATGCTAGTTCTGAACGTCACATGCTAATGTAAAAAGCTGGTTTTTGATATAAATATGAACTTGATTGAACAAAACATGCATGTATTGTATAACATAATGTCCTAGGTGTGTCATCTGATGAAGATCATCAAAGGTTAGTGCTGCATTTAGCTGTGGTTTTGGTTTTTGTGACATTATATGCTAGCTTGAAAAATGGGTGTCTGATTATTTCTGGCTGGGTACTCTGCTGACATAATCTAATGTTTTGCTTTCGTTGTAAAGCCTTTTTGAAATCGGACAGTGTGGTTAGATTAACGAGAGTCTTGTCTTTAAAATGGTGTAAAATAGTCATATGTTTGAGAAATTGAAGTAATAGCATTTCTAAGGTATTTGAAAGTCGCGCCACGGGATTCCACTGGCTGTTGAGTAGGTCCCACCTAGCCCATAGAGGTTAATTCTTGTGAGAATTATGCGCCCACCGAGAGAGACATGATGATCTTTACCACTGCAGGTGCTGTAAGAAGTATTTCCCCAGCCTGGTGTATCTTGATGTACACTCAATCTCCAGAATTCAGCCCATGCCCTTGGTTATTTCTGGCTTCTTGTGTGCTGCTTTTTCTCCTGAGGACATACACACTAACACATGGGTTATTTCCTGACAACAGACTTTCCTCTTATGTCAAGATCACTACTTTGTAATATTTAAATAACAGCCCTATGTAAACATTCTGTCTGAAATACCTGGCCTCCTGCCACAGATATACTTATACATAATGATAGGCAAATTATGGTCCCTACAGCAACTGCTGTTAGAATAACATGTAATCATACAAGTGTCTTCCCTTAAAACTCCAAGTCATAACTCTCTTAAACGTTTACCATAGTGTTCAAAAATTTCACCACTATCACTTTTACTCTTACCATAATCTAGGTATGTGTAATGTTCAATTTACTCAGAATTGTCCCTATGTTGTGCATCCCTATATTTTACACAGCCAGCTGTCCTTTCTCTTCTGTGAGTTATCTTCCTCTAATAATATACATAGTCTCTAGAAATAACACGCCTCTACTACCATAACCTTAATTTATGAGCCCCCTCAGAGCCCCAATGTGGTCACAGTTCTTCTAACTTCTAACCCATAACACATCATTTCCTACTTCTAATTTCCTTCCACCGTTTGATACATACCAAAACATTCTCAAATCAATTTTAGTCAATTTATATCACTCCCTCCTCAGGAACAATAAACACACTGTAACGGCTTGTCTGTGGTGTGGCGGAAAGAAGCGCAGGAAGCAGCGAACACGGTGTGGTAATTTTAATCAAACCACAAGGTACAAAATAAAGGGCTCCCAACAACAGGGAAAAATACAACTAACAAGCACAGTCGAACAAACAGCAGTCGACACACAGAAAGACAATCCCGCACAATAGGAAGCGGGCCAGCTGAACTAAATAGCCCTCCTAATGACTAACTCAGGGCAGGTGAGAAAACATTAAAAAAGGGAAAAACAAAAAGGGAATCGGTGGTAGCTAATAGGCCGGTGACGACGACCGCCGAGCGCCACCCGAGCAGGAGGGGGCGCCACCGTCGGTAGGAATCGTGACAGTACCCCCCTCCTGACGCGCGGCTCCCGCAGCGCGCTGACACCGGCCTCGAGGCCGACCCGGAGGACGAGGCGCAGGGCGATCCGGACGGAGGCGGTGGAACTCCTTCAACATGGATGGGTCCAAGACGTCCTCCGTCGGCACCCAGCACCTCTCCTCCGGACCGTACCCCTCCCAGTCCACGAGGTACTGCAGGCCCCCCGCCCGGTGTCTCGAGTCCAGAATGGCCCTTACGCTGTACGCCGGGGACCCCCCGATGTCCAGGGGGGGTGGAGGGACCTCCGGCACCTCATCTTCTTGTAGGGGACCAGCTACCACCGGCCTGAGGAGAGACACATGAAACGAGGGGTTAATACGGTAATAGGAAGGGAGTTGCAACCGATAACACACCTCGTTTATCCTCCTCAGGACTTTGAAGGGCCCCACACACTGCGGCCCCAGCTTCCGGCAGGGCACGCGGAGGGACAGGTTCCGGGTCGAGAGCCAGACCCTGTCACCCGGTGCGAACACCGGCGCCTCACTGCGGTGGCGGTCAGCACTCCTTTTCTGCCTGGCACTGGCCTCCCTCAGTGAGTCCTGTACTGCTTTCCAGGTCTCCTTGGAGTGCTGAACCCAGTCCTCCACCGCAGGAGCCTCGGTCTGGCTCTGGTGCCATGGGGCCAGGACCGGCTGGTACCCTAACACACACTGGAAGGGTGATATGTTAGTAGAGGAGTGGCGAAGTGAGTTCTGGGCTAACTCTGCCCAGGGAATATACCTCGCCCACTCCCCTGGCCGGTCCCGGCAATACGACCTCAGGAACCTGCCCACCTCCTGGTTCACCCTCTCCGCCTGCCCATTGCTCTCGGGGTGATAACCGGAGGTTAAACTGACCGAGACCCCCAGCCGCTCCATAAACCCCTTCCAGACCCTGGATGTGAACTGGGAACCCCGATCAGAGACAATATCCTCCGGCACCCCGTAATGCCGGAAGACGTGGGTAAATAGGGCCTCCGCAGTCTGCAGGGCCGTAGGGAGACCGGGCAAGGGGAGGAGACGGCAGGACTTAGAAAACCGATCCACAACCACCAAGATCGCAGTGTTCCCCTGAGAGGGGGGAAGATCTGTCAGGAAGTCGATAGACAGGTGCGACCATGGCCGTTGCGGAACGGGGAGGGGCTGTAACTTCCCTCTCGGTAAATGCCTAGGAGCCTTACTCTGGGCACACACCGAACAGGAAGAGACATATGACCTCACGTCCTTAGCCAAGGTGGGCCACCAATACTTCCCCCTTAGACTCCGCACTGTCCTCTCTACACCAGGATGACCCGCCGCAGGTAGCGTGTGCGCCCACCGAATCAACCGATCGCAAACATCGAGCGGCACATACATGCGCCCCTCGGGCACCTGCGTCGGCGCAGGTTCCAACACCAGTGCCCGCTCGATGTCCGCGTCCACCTCCCACACCACTGGTGCCACCAGCCTTGACGCTGGAATGATGGGAGTTGGATCGATGGGTCGGTCATCCGTGTCATACAGACGTCGGCTTTAGTATTAAGGGAACCCGGTCTATATGAGATGGTAAACCTAAACCGGGCGAAGAACATGGCCCACCTTGCCTGACGTGGATTCAGTCTCCTCGCTGCCCGGATGTACTCCAGGTTTCGGTGGTCGGTCCAGATGAGAAAGGGGTGCTTAGCCCCCTCAAGCCAGTGTCGCCACACCCTCAAGGCTTTGACTACCGCTAGCAACTCCCTGTCCGCCACATCGTAATTTCGCTCCGCCGAACTGAGCTTCCTTGAGAAGAACGCACAGGGGCGGAGTTTCGGTGGCGCACCCGAGCGCTGTGATAGCACGGCACCCACCCCAGCCTCGGATGCGTCCACCTCTACTACGAACGCTAAAGACGGGTCCGGATGCGCCAACACTGGCGCGTCGGTGAACAGTGTCCTCAACTTCTTGAAGGCTCCGTCCGCCTCCGTCGACCATCTCAAACGCGCCGGCCCCCCCTTCAGCAGTGAGGTAATGGGAGCCGCTACCTGGCCAAACCCCCGGATAAACCTCCGGTAGTAGTTGGCAAAGCCCAAGAACCGCTGCACTTCCTTCACCGTGGTTGGAGTCGGCCAATTACGCACAGCCTTAAAGCGGTCACACTCCATCACCACCCCCGTGGTGGAAATGCGATAACCCAGAAAGGAGACGGCTCGTTTGAAAAACTCACACTTCTCAGCCTTAACGTATAGGTCATGCTCCAGCAGTCTCCCAAGCACCTTGCGCACCAGGGACACATGCGCGGAGCGGGTGGCGGAATATATCAGAATGTCATCGATATAAACAATCACGCCCTGCCCGTGCAGGTCCCTGAGAATCTCGTCAACAAAGGATTGAAAGACGGCTGGAGCATTTTTCAACCCATACGGCATGACGAGGTACTCATAATGGCCTGATGTGGTATTAAATGCGGTTTTCCACTCATCTCCCTTCTTGATACGCACCAGGTTATACGCGCTCCTGAGGTCCAGTTTTGTGAAGAGCTGTGCTCCGTGAAATGATTCCACCGCCGTAGCGATAAGAGGTAGTGGGTAACTAAACCCCACCGTGATCGCGTTTAGACCTCTATAATCAATGCACGGACGCAGACCTCCCTCCTTTTTCTTCACAAAAAAGAAACTCGAGGAAGCGGGTGAGATGGAGGGCCGAATGTACCCCTGTCCCAAGGATTCCGTGACGTATGTCTCCATAGCCACCGTCTCCTCTTGTGACAAGGGGTACACGTGACTCCGGGGAAGCGCAGCGTTAACCTGGAGATCTATCGCACAATCCCCTTGTCGATGAGGTGGTAATTTAGTCGCTCTCTTTTTACAAAAAGCGATCGCCAAATCGGCGTATTCAGGGGGAATGCGCACGGTGGACACCTGGTCTGGACTCTCCACCGACGTGGCACCTATGGAAACTCCTAGACACCTCCCTGAACACTCCTCCGACCACCCCTGGAGAAACCCCTGTTTCCATGAAATGAGGGGATTGTGACCAGCCAGCCAGGGGACCCCCAGCACCACCGGAAACGCAGGTGAATCAATAAGGAAAAAGTTAATGCTTTCCTTATGACTCCCCAGCGTTACCATGTCCAGCGGCACCGTAGACTCCCTGACTAGCCCTGACCCTAATGGTCGGCTATCTAAGGAGTGCACGGGGAAGGGGGAATCTATCGGCACCCGTGGAATGCCCAGCTTAATGGCAAGTCCACGGTCCATAAAGTTCCCAGCTGCGCCTGAATCGACTAGCGCCCTATGCTGGGAAGAGGGAAAAAAGTTAGAAAATGAAACAGGCAAAAACACATGACCAACAGGGGGTTCTGGGCGAGTCTGGTGCTGACTCACCTGAGGTGACCGAGAAGTGTTCTGCCTGCCTTCTCGACTCCCAGACTGGCTCCTCCAGCACCGGTCGGCCGTGTGTCCTCTCCGACCACAGCTGGTGCAGGAGAAGCCACCTCCTCCGGTGCCCCTTGACACGGCCCCCCCCTACCTCCATAGGGGTAGGGGCGGGGGTGCCCGGGGGTGGAACGGGCAGGACCCTCTCCGAACGCCCGCGGGCAGCCAGCAAATTGTCCAACCGTATGGACATATCAATAAGTTCGTCCAGGGATAGATTGGTGTCCCTACAGGCCAGCTCCCTGCGGACGTCCGCCCGGAGACTACACCGGTAGTGGTCTATGAGGGCCCTGTCATTCCACCCCGCTCCAGCAGCCAAGGTCCTAAACTTTAGCGCGAAGTCTTGAGCGCTCCTCGTCTCCTGCCTGAGGTGGAACAGCCGTTCACCCGCCGCTCTACCTTCGGGGGGGTGGTCGAAAACAGCCCGAAAGCGGCGGGTGAACTCTGGGTAGTGGTCCCTCGCCGAGTCCGGAGCGTTCCAGACCGCATTAGCCCACTCCAGAGCTCGGCCCGTCAGGCAGGAAACGAGGGCACTCACGCTCTCCTCTCCTGTAGGAGCAGGCCTGACGGTGGCCAGGTACAACTCTAACTGGAGAAGAAACCCCTTGCACCCAGCCGCCGTCCCATCGTACTCCCTCGGGAGTGCCAGGCGAAGCGCGCCAGAGCCAGACGTCGTAGGAGGAGGAGATGGTTGTATCGGGGGGGGTATAGGTGGAGAGAGGATACCACTCCTCTCCCATCGGTCCATCCTCTCCATCACCTGGTCTATGGCGGATCCGATGCGATGCAGGACCGATGTATTTTGTAGGACACGTTCCTCCATCGAGGGTAGTGAAGTGCCCGCTGCTCCCGCTGATTCCATGCTCTTTGTGGTGCGGGATTCTGTAACGGCTTGTCTGTGGTGTGGCGGAAAGAAGCGCAGGAAGCAGCGAACACGGTGTGGTAATTTTAATCAAACCACAACGTACAAAATAAAGGGCTCCCAACAACAGGGAAAAATACAAATAACAAGCACAGTCGAACAAACAGCAGTCGACACACAGAAAGACAATCCCGCACAATAGGAAGCGGGCCAGCTGAACTAAATAGCCCTCCTAATGACTAACTCAGGGCAGGTGAGAAAACATTAAAAAAAGGGAAAAACAAAAAGGGAATCGGTGGCAGCTAATAGGCCGGTGACGACGACCGCCGAGCGCCACCCGAGCAGGAGGGGGCGCCACCGTCGGTAGGAATCGTGACACACACTTATGTTCCTTAAAACAAAAAATAATTTGACCAGACAAGAAAAGAGAAAAATAAATTACAATAACTGCATATTTGTAATAAGTGACCACTGCTCATAATGTAACTAAACCTGGGGAAAACGTACATCCGTTACGTTCTATGCCCATGTTAAGTTGGTCTCCTCCTTCATCCTTGTGTGTTATCGCAAAACAGACTATAAACCTTTTTTGAATTAATTATATCAATACAATTTAACATTACATTTCTAATGACATAATAAAACAAAAGAAACAAAAAACTTTAATCTAATCTTCTGTAAATTCTGTCAACCTCCCTGTCTCAGGATTTAGTTTCCAGAGCTTCCCTAGGTCTAGTAAATTTAAACAGTTCTATGTCCAAATCATAACTACAACGTTTTATAACCTGTCTGGGAACCTGGGACGCTTGCGTCCCACCCTAGTCAACAGCCTGTGGAATCGCGTCGCGCGAATTACAAATACTTCATAAATGCTATAACTTCAATTTCTCAAACATGACTATTTTACACCATTTTATAGATACACCTCTCCTGAATCGAACCATGTTGTCCGATTTCAAAAAGGCTTTACAGCAAAAGCAAAACATTAGATTATGTTAGGAGAGTACCCAGCCAAAAAAATCACACTGCCATTTTCAAAGCAACTAGCATGCATCACAAATACCCAAAACACAGCTAAATGTTCACTAACCTTTGACAATCTTCATCAGATGACACTCCTAGGACATCATGTTACACAATACATGCATTTTTTGTTCGATAAAGTTCATATTTATACATAAAAACAGCATTTTACATCGGCGCGTGACGTTCAGAAAATATTTTCCCTCAAATGCTTCCGGTGAATCAGCGCTACAATTTACAAAATTACTATTCGAAAACATTGTTGAAATGTAATATTGTCATTCAAAGAATTATAGATTAACATCTCGTGAATGCAACCACATTGCCAGATTTAAAAATAACTTTACTGGGAAATCACACTTTGCAATAAACGAGGTGCTATGCTCAGAAAAATAGGCTAGGCGATACAGGTTAGCGCCATCTTGGAACCATCAAAAATCAAATATACTATTGTAAATATTCCCTTACCTTTGATTATCTTCATCAGAAGGCACTTCCAGGAATCCCAGGTCCACAACAAATGTAGTTTTGTTCGAAAAAGTTAATAATTTATGTCCCAATAGCTCCTTCTTGTTAGCGCGTTCCGAAGGCTACTCTTAATGTATGAGGCGCGCGGGACTTGTCGTCACGAATGTGCAAAAAAAATATATTTACCTTCGTTCAAACATGTCAAACGTTGTATAACATAAATCTTTAGGACCTTCAATCAGAGCTTCAATAATATTCAAGGCGGACGATTGCATTGTCTTACTAAACGTTTCGGAACGAAAGGGTACCCACGGGCGCCCGCGTCATAGTAGTAATGGCCCTCCCTCTATGACCAACTTTCCAGGCCTCTCGTTCGGTCAGTTTTTACCGGAGAAGACTCAAACCACTTTGTAAAGACTGTTGACATCTAGTGGAAGCCTTAGGAAGTGCTAAATGAATCCTAACTCACGGTGTGTTTCATAGGCAAAGTGTTGAAGATGATTCCACAAATCAGATTTCCACTTCCTGCATGGAATCTTCTCAGGTTTTGGCCTGCCATATGAGTTCTGTTATACTCACAGACACCATTCAAACAGTTTTAGAAACTTTAGAGTGTTTTCTATCCAAATCTACTAATTTTACGCATATTCTAGTTACTGGGCAGGAGTAGTAACCAGATTAAATTGGGTACGTTTTTTATCCGGCCATGCAAATACTGCCCCCTAGCCCCAACAGGATTTAAAGCGTTCTGACATCACCTTCCATTATAACTCCCTTATTCTACTGGTGATCTCTGACGAGTTACAGATAATTTAACAACATAACCCCTCGCAAACTTCAACATCCCAATGTTCCAAATTTTGTATTGAAATAAAAACACAAAATGAAATCATCTTTACTTATATCATAATCCATTTGGAGTAACTGTCATCCCTTGTTAACAGATATTCCCTTCTATATGCAGACTGAACAAAGCACATTTGTATATTTACCCAAAAACCATAACCCCATGGAACTGATCATTTTCCCTATGAACACATGATTCAACAACAACATGTTAAATCAAAAAATACAATTATTTGAGTAACTAGTCAATTTAAGATTACAACTCTTCATCATTTTCATATGGAAATAATATAATTTCAAAGTAATTGTACACTCTGAATAGAGACTGGTGTTTCTTAGTCATCTTATATTTAAATCCCTCCTGTTCCAATAATTTCTAGTGAAGTTGATCAGTCTTCACGGGAAATTCTTAGGATTCAGGGCATTTGACACCATTAAATCTTTCCTCTCCCTTCTCTGTCCCTGTCCTTCAGAAACCATTTAGATATATTTCAAAACATTTCCATCTTCCTGTATACCCAGTTTAAAACTGAATTGAAAAAGGTCCATCCAAATTAAATCCCAGAGGCCCTTTCCAGTAATCTTATCATTTTAACCTGTGTCATTAGTTTAGTATAATACCAAACGATTGGTTATCCACTGTATAACCTTCAAAAAGTTGATGCTGTCTTATCATCTTGTTAGTCAATACGTCTCAAAACCACAAATATGTTGTAATGAACAGAGTTGAACCAAACTTTCTGAATCATTACTTCCTACTATTATTAAAAGTTAAATTTAAATTTGGCAATCCCAATGCTGGCGTTTAACCCAATTATTTCTTCAACTCGACAAACATTTCCTCACACTCTTGATTCCATTCTATAAGTGTTTTAACAGTTTCAGAGATTGTCGGCGCGGAGAGTTTAGCCATGCCTCAGAACGTATAGTTTCTACCCGATCCCGGGTTAAGTCTTGCCTTCAGAAATTGAAAACCTCAAATATACTACATTCTGCTTTGCCTGTTCCTCCAACTAATTTACTACGGTCGTGATCTCTCATATAAGTTTATTTTCCGTTGTTCGACGCTAATAACAAATCATCCACGTATTTTATCACCACCGAAACTATTGTTTCAATGCAAAATGATACCAAGTGGGACTATTTGTAAATCCCATCGGTGCTCTAATAACAGTTAGGTAAAACGGAATCTAATACGTCTTCCATCACATAGAAACTGTAATCTCTATGAATTACTCATTGATTGAACAGAGATCATACATCGCTATGTGAATGTTCCATTCTTACTAACCTCAAAACGATTAGTTGTTGCTCTATTGAAAAGGATGCAAACTCTTGTAAGCTGCATTTCCTGCCACTGCACCAGGCTCCAGTGTCTCCCTACTCACATTCTTCCCACATTCTTCCCATAGTCCCATATCTAAAACAGGGAGCTATCTTTTTACGTTTTGATATTTTATGGCTTTTATGGCTCTACTCACCCCTCGCACGTCTGCTAGGCGAGCAGAGTCATATCTGGCCCCCATCGTAATGTATTTTCTGATGATAGAATGCTGATTTCAAAACACTGGTAAATTGAGCTTCTTATTCTGGTTTTATTTGATTCTATTTATCCAGTTTACCGGGTAATGTTGCCCTACATTATCCAGTTTGCTCTTTCACATTCAAACCGAATTGGTGGAATTATTATGCGCTTCTCTCAGCGACTCCATGGCTTTACTAAATTCCATTACTTTAACTTTATTACATCCTATTTATCACACTTTCCCGTCTAATTCAGCTGTTGTTTATATCTACACTTTCTTATCTCTTTATATTTATTCACTTATGATATTCTATCCTACTGTTACTTATATTCCTAATTTATCCTACCTATTCTCTATACTTGTAGAGTCTCTCCAGACCCACTCTCTCTCCTACATGGTGTAACTTATTAGGGGTCCTGCAGCTACAGTGTTACCCCCGTTTTCCTCCTACCGTTTTCACGGTGCTGTAATATCTCTAGTATATACTACAGACTATACCATGGTATGGTTCTTTATGTATTTGTTGATACTATTTATTCTAAATAGCCTGAGTTTATTTTAACCATATAGTATATCTGTTGCCTATCTGTATGTTTTATCTCTCTACTTCACACACCAGTATATACTATATGTGTCTTGTTTGATACTTTATTCAACAAGTTCTATGCATTCTATAATAGTTATTTAACACATTTATTATGTTAATGTGTTATCTTTACATAGTTCCTTTTAATCAATACCTATTGATTTATCACTTCTTCTTCCTAGTACTCACTAGATGCACCCTTCTCAAATTACACTCAATCAACTGTCACAGAGAGGTTTGCGCATTCCTTCCCCTTGACTAGTTGGCACACACACACACACACACCACTATATACTATATTTAACTGCAGTCTTTAGCTTCTCTGATTCACTTCCTCAAAACAGAGAAGTTTCCACTCATTCAGATGTTTATTTACGTCCATACAATTTTTATTCACATTCGTTCATTCACACCTCGCTTTACCTAAAACGACTTATAAACCTCAGTCTATTCCTGATACACTTCCTCAACACAGGATAACTTTGCATTTATAGGATTTTTACAGTATGTCGGAAATTCTGCTTAATCGAGTCAGTTTCCCTTCACACTCTGTTCGCCCACCCGTATTATCCTCTGTCCCTCAGAGCAGCTACGCGGTGCGACCTACTGATCTTCCGACCCCGTTAGCACGGCGGAGCGTTATTATCCGTAGGATTAATTTTGCAGTTGAACCTCGCCAAATCGGGTCAAGTTTCTCCTGCGCCCAACCTATTCACTGCAAACAGACCCCTCGTTACTCGAGCGGTATTGTGAATAGCCCACCCAAGCAAACCTCCTTAATCCCTCCCAGGAGCGGTATCGTGGGATTTCTATCTATTTATTTATGCAGCCTTTTAATCTAGCAGAGCTGCACATCCAAATAGCCTGTCCAAGCAGTCCTTCGTTTAATTATGTTCGAAGCGGTATCACAGGATTTTCTATCTATTTATTAATTTGTTCTGACCATATGGGCAGACAGCAGCAGCCCCATACCAGGCCAGGCCTGCCGATCACCACACATTTAGTCCTCACAAATGCATACATATAATTACATTTAACCTGTTATGGATAGGGGGCAGTATTTTCACGGCCGGATAAAAAACGTACCCGATTTAATCTGATTATTACTCCTGCCCAGAAACTAGAATATGCATATAATTATTAGCTTTGGATAGAAAACACTCCAAAGTTTCTAAAACTGTTTGAATGGTGTCTGTGAGAATAACAGAACTCATTTGGCAGGCCAAAACATGAGAAGATTCTGTTCAGGAAGTACCCTGTCTGACCATTTCTTGCCCTTCTTGATTATCTCTATCCATTACAAAGGATCTCTGCTGTTACGTGACACTTCCTACGGCTCCCATAGGCTCTCAGAGCCCGGGAAAAAGCTGAATGACGTAATTCCAAGCCCTGGCTGAAACACACGAGCGCTTTTGCTAAGTGGTCTATCAGCGGACAAAGGGCTTCATGCTCGTGCACGAGACGACACATGTTTTTATTCTATCGTCTCTGAACGGATTCAACGACTCCCGGTCGGAATATTATCGCTTTTTTACGAGAAAATTCTCACGTGTGGTCCTCTTGCCGCCATCCTTTTCTCTGTGCCCCTTTGTCTGACTATCTTGAATGTATTTGGGTCCCTTTCTGCATAACTCAAGTACAGTTGTCAGGTCGCTATGCCTCCCACCGTGGCCTGTTGCTCTATAAGAACCAGATGTCATCTTCTCCTTCTATAGCCAATGTTTTTATGTTCTTTCTCCTTCAGCACAGCTGCTTATCTCCCACAGAAGCTTGTGGAAGGCTACCCGAAACGTTTGACCCAAGTTAAACAATTTAAAGGCAATGCTACCAAATACTAATTGAGTGTATGTAAACTTCTGACCCACTGGAAATGTGATGAAAGAAATAAAAGCTGAAATAAATCATTCTCTCTACTATTATTCTGACATTTCACATTTTTAAAATAAAGTGGTGATCCTAACTGACCTAAGACCGGGAATTTTTACTAGGATTAAATGTCAGGAATTGTGAAAAACTGAGTTGAAATGTATTTGGCTAAGGTGTATGTAAACTTCCGACTTCAACTTGGGTGGCAGGATAGCCTAGTGGTTAGAGCTGTTGGACGAGTAACTGAAAGGTTGCAAGTTCGAATTCCTGAGCTGACAAGGTACAAATCTGTCATTCTGCCCCTGAACAAGGCAGTTAACCCACTGTTCCTAGGCCGTCATTGAAAATAAGAATTTGTTCTTAACTGACTTGCCTAGTTAAATAAAGATAAAATAAATAAAAAACTGTAATTAGTTGGGATTGTTAGTTTAACCTCAACACACTCTCTGCAGATACAGCTGCAACCTGGTAGACTTAATACAAAGAGATGTTCAAGTACTGCATTGTAGTCAACCTTTATATTATGTAGTCAGTCATTCATAATGTCATCTCTTTCCAAAGGAACATAAAGGTATTAGCCGACACTAGAGGATGCAGTTGAAGATTCCTTGATGAATTTTATCCAAATGGGAAAAACACCTGGAAAACAAGACTGAGAAATACATTTTTATTTTATTTTTATTTCGCCTTTATTAAACCAAGTTCTCATTTACAACTGCAACCTGGCCAAGATAAAGCAAAGCAGTGCAACAAAAACACAGAGTTACACATGGGATAAACAAACATACAGTCAATAACACAATGGAAAAATCTGTATACAGTGTGTGCAAAAGAAGTAAGGAGGTAAGGCAATAAATAGGCCAATCGTGGCGAAGTAATTACAGTTTAGCAATTTACACTGCAGTGATAGATGTGCAGACGAGGATGTGCAAGTAGAAATACTGGTGTGCAAAAGAGCAGAAAAACAAAAACAAATATGGGGATGATGTAGTTGGTAGATGGGCTGGTTACAGCTGCAGCGATCGGTAAGCTGCTTTAACAGCTGACGCTTAAAGTTAGTGAGGGAGATATAAGTCTCCAACTTCAGTGATTTTTGCAATTCCTTCCAGTCATTGGCAGCAAAGAACTGGAAGGAAAGGCGGCCAAAGGAAGTTTTGGCTTTGGGGATGACCAGTGAAATACACCTGCTGGAGCGAGTGCTACGGGTGAGTGTTGCTATGGTGACAAGTGAGCTGAGATAAGGCGGAGCTTTACCTAGCAAAGACTTAGATGACCTGGAGCCAGTGTGTCTGGCGACGAATATGTAGCGAGGACCAGCCAACGAGAGCATACAGGTCGCAGTGGTGGGTAGTTTATGGAGCTTTGGTGACAAAACGGATGGCACTGTGATAGACTGCATCGAATTTGTTGAGAAGAGTGTTGGAGCCTATTTTGTAAATGACATCGCCGAAGTCGAGGATCGGTAGGATAGTCAGTTTTACGAGGGTATGTTTGGCAGCATGAGTGAAGGAGGCTTTGATGCGAAATAGGAAGCCGATTCTAGATATGCGTTTTGCTGCTTCTCCCCAAGCTTTAGTAAACAGCGACTGGAGAGCAGTACAGTTCTATGTAGACAACAGAATAGTACAGTTCTATGTACACAACAGAATAGTACAGTTATATGTACACAACAGAATAGTACAGTTATATGTACACAACAGAATAGTACAGTTCTATGTACACAACAGAATAGTACAGTTCTATGTAGACAACAGAATAGTACAGTTCTATGTAGACAACAGAATAGTACAGTTCTATGTAGACAACAGAATAGTACAGTTCTATGTACACAACAGAATAGTACAGTTCTATGTACACAACACAATAGTTGCAGATCCGAGAAAATAAGTGTATGAAATGCTCCTGGCTATCTTGGTGTACTTCTGAGGATTTAACGGGACTTCCTTGACTTAAGCTCATAGGCAGATGATGAATGTCCTCCATCTCACTCTGTTCGGGGGAAGTTTTTCCAGATGGGTGGTTCACTTTTGGAGTGACTAAGGTCTCAAGAATACAAAGCCTGCTGACTTGTTACAGAAAAATAAAAAACATTTTTCGAAACTATTAATCTGTTACTTGGATATATTGAATCCATATTTTCAGTCATAAAATAAAATAAATGTGTTAAATATGGAGAATTTAAACTTGTTAATTATTTTAGGCTTCCATTAGGTACAACGCAGGCAGTTGGATAGCTTCCATTAGGTACAATGCAGGCAGTTGGATAGCTTCCATTAGGTACAACGCAGGCAGTTGGATAGCTTCCATTAGGTACAATGCAGGCAGTTGGATAGCTTCCATTAGGTACAACGCAGGCAGTTGGATAGCTTCCATTAGGTTCAATGTAGTGTCATGACGTTGGCCTGTGGGTAAGGTTTATGACCCCCCATAAATATCTTTCTCCCTTCCCCTCTCTCTCTGACCCTACTGAAGGACTCTCGAATAGCCTTGTTACACATAGAGTCTGGGAACATCAAACAAGTGGGGGGAAAGGAACCATATTTCGGTAATACAACACATATGTGTTGGAACTTAATGAATATGGATGTCAGTTTGGTTGTCATCTGAGACATTATGACTGATGACAGGACAACATAAACTGTACCTGGGAAAGTCTACACATTCTAGTTATCAGATTCACATGGAATTGTTGTGCAATTTAAATGTTTGATATTGAAATTGTTTGTTAGGAGATGAAATGTAATTTTAGATTCCAATTGAGAGAATTGGGTTTCCATAAGGAAAGAACCCTTCTCAATCAGTGGCCCGCCCCTGTGAAGAGACATGGGTTATAAACGATGAAACACACCCCTCTACACTATATAAGCCTTTGACGAAAAGATAACCAGCCTGTTCCGGGTACGTGAGGTCTGCAGCCTCTGCGTTAAAAGGACTAACCTGTCAAGTACAGAACTAAGCCAACCTCAGCGTGAGCTTTGGTTGTGAATGGTATGAACTTTGAACTCTTATTCACGACAGAACTGATACTTCCTAGCTGTTGAGTTAGCAGCGGCCGCTGTAAACGTGGGCTAGGAAAGGACGGACGACGTATCCAGTCTAACACACAACGAATATACTACAACGTATCCATTTTACCACCAGTGACATTCTTCCGAGGACAGGAAGATCTCTGTTGGCCAACACGGCCAGCATCTACGACCAACCTACCGAGCGCAGCTCAGAGTAAATATTTATTGCATTTTCCTTTTCCAAATGGGCGGTAATTTTGAATGCATAAGATACTGTATTTAGGATGGCATAGCTGCAGTTCCTCAGTCTTCCCGCTCTTTCATTCAAGCCCAACCCCCTTTCCTTTGTGTAACCAGCCTCATACAGGTTCCGTCCACCAGGGACGTTTGTATGACATCATTTGTATTCTGTGTATAGATAATTCTGTGTGATTAGTCTGGTAGTTAATAAATAAATAATTAAACCCAATTTTGCATTGCTGATTCAACTTGTTAGCCAGGGTTCGTGAAGATAACCAAGAATTTACAACTTTCATATGAGACTGAAAATAAGGTGACGATTAGTGTGGACTGCTATTGATGTAAAATATTACTAGGTCTTTCAGAGTTTATTCGGAAGATCACAGCTCTATAAAAGTTATTCCGTGGTGCCCCGACTTTCTAATTAATTCCATTTACATGATTAGCGAATCAGGTGATATTAATTACAGAGAAAGGATTTTATAGAATAGCATGTCATATCACTTAATCGGCATAGCCAAAGACACGACATATTAGAGCCCCCGTGCGAGGAATCTAAAATAGGATGACGCTTTCATTTTGATTCAGCCTATATAAAATTGAAAAGCAGATTACATAATATACCAAGTTTATGATATACATTATGGGAATTGTAGACAGGAAATATTGGTGCGTGTGTGCTCTAGAGAAATGCTTCCGTGTTGTGCTCTGACGTAGTCAGTGGGTAGCGTAAACTAATACATTTCTGTATTTGGGCTGATAAAGCTATCTGAGAAATAGAGCGTTTTGCCAAACGCAGGGCTATTTCTGCCTCGCGCGTTTCAGACGCGTGTAGGCTTGGTCATTGTTAATTTCTCGAGCGAGGACAAAGAGCCAGCTGATTGAAATTTAGTAGAGATTAGCTTGACCAGCGATAAGTATCTCGCTGTCTCTCTCGTGTTTCCACGCGAGTAGACCACGGCGCATTTCGTTGTTTGCCGCGAGTTCCGGTTAAAACATCGTCAAATATCGCCGAAAAGAGTTTGAACATAATACGTTATGAGTAAAACCTTTCCCTTGCCAAGGGAATCCTATGTTATGCCTGAAAAATGCAAAAAGTAGGATTAGCTTGCACAAGATGTTAAGCTAACAAAGAGAAAACAGCCATTTTGTCTTGTGCCACATTGTAATTCCTCTGCCTTGCGGAACGGAAGTCCCGTGCTTCCGTTTGATTTCAGCGTGTGCAAATCAGGGACCTTTGAAAAGTCACAAGTACTTTCCTTCAAGAAGAATTAGTCAGGTGACACTCAAGTCGTTACTCATGATATCCAGACGGATATCGATGTCGTTTTCAATTGAACTAATAAGTGAAATTGCCAGATTTACATTCTCAAGTGGATCTTTTAAATAATATCCAAATTGATGAGTTTTCTAAATGAGACATTGTAACCTTTTTTCCACATTAACCTAGATGAATAAAACTCTCAGGTTAATTAAAGTTTAAATCCCAAATAGCCTATACAGGTTTGATTTATCATTAAAATTGATCAATCAGTA
Organism: Salmo trutta; assembly: GCF_901001165.1. Classification (NCBI taxonomy): domain Eukaryota; kingdom Metazoa; phylum Chordata; class Actinopteri; order Salmoniformes; family Salmonidae; genus Salmo; species Salmo trutta. The sequence goes on from NW_021822975.1 coordinate 67,952, forward strand.
AAATGTGTTTTTTGCAAAACCCATTCAGTAATCCAGTACTGACAGAAGTCCCGCCCCAGCGGGAATCCCATGTGGCTTTGGCCCAAGGGAGAAGTGTACCATCGTGGTGAGTGTTCTCAACATTTGATCTACTGTTTACACTTATGATATCCAATCAATGGAGATTGTATGGATTATCGTCTCATTCAATTTAATAAGTTAAATTGTTGAACATACCTTAATGTTCTTCCAATCAAATGAGACACTTTTAAACTTCTCATATTAACCTGGATGAAGCAACCTCTCAGGTTAATTCAAGTTTAATACCCAGATAGCCTACCCAGGTAGGATTAATCATTGGCGTTGATTAACCTGTTGGGGGTAGGGGGCAGTATTTACACGGCCGGATAAAAAACGTACCCGATTTAATCTGGTTATTACTACTGCCCAGAAACTAGAATATGCATATAATTATTGGCTTTGGATAGAAAACACCCTAAAGTTTCCAAAACTGTTTGAATGGTGTCTGTGAGTATAACAGAACTCATATGGCAGGCAAAACCTGAGAAGATTCCTTACAAGAAGTGGCCTGTCTGACCATTCCTTGAGCTTCTTTGCCTCTGTTATTGAAGACTGAGGATCTTTGCTGTAACGTGACACTTCCTACGGCTCCATAGGCTCTCAGAAGGCGGGAAAAAGCTGAATGATATCGAGGCAGCCCCAGGCTGAAACACATTTGCGCTTTTGGCAAGTGGCCGATCAGAGGACAATGGGCTTAGGCGCGTGAACGAGTCGACCCATGCTTTATATTCTTTCGTCTTTTTACCTAAACGCAGATTCCCGGTCGGAATATTATCTCTATCCATTACAGGGGATCTCTGCTGTTACGTGACACTTCCTACGGCTCCCATGGGCTCCCAGAAGGCGGCAAAAAAGCTCAATCGTGGCTTTGCAGGCACTGTCTGAAAAAAAGTAGGCGTGCGTTTGGATAGTGGCCATTCACAGTACTATGACACTCAGCTCGTGCACGAGGGGATCCAATGCTTTTAATCGCGTTTTAAACGAGAAAAATTGCATAAAAAAATTGATTTTAAACAGCGGTTGACATGCTTCGAAGTATGGTAATGGAATATTTAGAATTTTTTTGTCACGAAATGCATCGTGCTCGTCACCTTTCTTTACCATTCGGATAGTGTCTTGAACGCACTAACAAAACGCCGCTGTTTGGATATAACTATGGATTATTTTGAACCAAACCAACATTTGTTATTGAAGTAGAAGTCCTGGGAGTGCATTCTGACGAAGAACACCAAAGGTAATAACATTTTTCTTATAGTAAATCTGACTTTGGTGAGTGCTAAACTTGCTGGGTGTCTAAATAGCTAGCCCTGTGATGCCGGGCTATCTACTGAGAATATTGCAAAATGTGCTTTCACCGAAAAGCTATTTTAAAATCGGACATATCGAGTGCATAGAGGAGTTGTGTATCTATAATTCTTAAAATAATTGTTATGCTTTTTGTGAACGTTTATCGTGAGTAATTTAGTAAATTTTTAGTAAATTCACCGGAAGTTTGCGGGGGGTATGCTAGTTCTGAACGTCACATGCTAATGTAAAAAGCTGGTTTTTGATATAAATATGAACTTGATTGAACAAAACATGCATGTATTGTATAACATAATGTCCTAGGTGTGTCATCTGATGAAGATCATCAAAGGTTAGTGCTGCATTTAGCTGTGGTTTGGATTTATGTGACATTATATGCCAGCTTGAAAAATGGGTGTCTGATTATTTCTGGCTGGGTACTCTGCTGACATAATCTAATGTTTTGCTTTCGTTGTAAAGCCTTTTAGAAATCGGACAGTGTGGTTAGATTAACCTGTTATGGCTAGGGGGCAGTATTTCCACGGCCGGATAAAAAACGTACCCGATTTAATCTGATTATTACTCCTGCCCAGAAACTAGAATATGCATATAATTATTAGCTTTGGATGGAAAACACTCCAAAGTTTCTAAAACTGTTTGAATGGTGTCTGTGAGTATAACAGAACTCATTTGGCAGGCCAAAACCTGAGAAAATTCTGTACAGGAAGTACCCTGTCTGACCATTTCTTGCCCTTCTTGATTATCTCTATCCATTACAGGGGATCTCTGCTGTTACGTGACACTTCCTACGGCTCCCATGGGCTCCCAGAAGGCGGCAAAAAGCTGAATCGTGGCTTTGCAGGCTCTGGCTGAAAAACAGTAGCGCGTTTGGATAGTGGCCAGTCACAGTACTATGACACTCAGGCTCGTGCACGAGGGGATCCCATGCTTTTATTTTCTCTCTCTTTGCACATATACACGCTTTCCCGGTCGGAATATTATCTCTTTTTTACGAGAAAAATGGCATAAAAATTGATTTTAAACAGCGGTTGACATGCTTCGAAGTACGGTAATGGAATATTTAGACATTTTTTGTCACGAATGCGTCGTGCTCGTGACCCTTATTTACACTTCGGATAGTGTCTTGAACACACGAACAAAACGCCGCTATTTGGATATAACAATGGGTTTATTTTGAACCAAACCACCATTTGTTATTGAAGTAGCAGTCCTGGGCGTGCATTCTGACGAAGAACACCAAAGGTAATCAAAACTTTCTAATAGTAAATCGGAGTTTGGTCAGGGCTAAACTTGGTGGGTGTCTAAATAGCTAGCCGTGATGGCTGGGCTATCTTCTCAGATATTGCAAAATTTGCTTTCACACCGAGAAGCTATTTAAAATCGGACACCTCGATTGCACAAAGGAGATTCTGTATCTATAATTCTTAAATAATTGTTGTGTTTTTTTTAAACGTTATCGTGAGTAATTTAGTAAATTCACCGGAGGTTTGCGGGGGGTATGCTAGTTCTGAACGTCACATGCTATGTAAAAAGCTGGTTTTGATATAATATGAACTTGATTGAACAAAACATGCATGTATTGTATAACATAATGTCCTAGGTGTGTCATCTGATGAAGATCATCAAAGGTTAGTGCGGCATTTAGCTGATGGTTTGGGTTTTGTGACATTATATGCTAGCTTGAAAAATGGTGTCTGTGTTATTTCTGGCTGGGTACTCTGCTGACATAATCTATGTTTTGCTTTCGCTGTAAAGCCTTTTGAAAATCGGACAGTGTGGTTAGATAAGGAGAGTCTTGTCTTTAAAATGCTGTAAAATAGTCATATGTTTGAAAAAAAAAGTTTTTGTATTTTTGAGGAATTTGTAATTCGCGCCACGCCTATCCTTGGATATTGAAGTAATAGCATTTCTAAGGTATTTGAATAACGCGCCACAGGATTCCACTGGCTGTTACGTAGGTGGGACGATTTCGTGCCGCCGACCCTAGAGAGGTTAATTAATTCAATTTGCTTTTGCAAATTCATTCACGTCCAACTTCCACATTACTGGTACAGTACTGATGGTTCGTCAACATCTATAAATAGATGAAACTTGTCTTTGCATCTTCCAATGAAACCCAAACATTGAAAAAATAATTGGAACATTTGTCCTCTAAATTTTTCTAATAATGTGCAAGCTAATTAGTGAACCTCCACCCATAAAAGGACTGATCTCTGACCTCAGCAGCGATACCAACCCTAATTATGCCATTAGTGAAAAAACTGCCGAAATTGCGAACGCTCTCCAAAATCAACCATCAAACACAGGCTTTGTGACGGTTCTCTCCACATTAGCACTTATGTATCGCCATCAAAGGTTGGCATCGGTCCAATGCCACAGTGCACAGCTGAAGCACGTGCAAGACATGGCTAACATGAGGGCACAGGTGGAGAGAACTGAGCAACTATTGACAAAAGCAGGAAATGAAAACATTCTGCTGGTTGAGGAACTGCATTTGAAATTGGAAAAATTAAAAGAAATTGCAAATACTTATGACGATGAACGAGCACAAACTCTCCAACAAAATCGTCATCTGCAGGAACAACTCGATTTAGCCAAAACTAAATGCGATGTAGTCCACTCCAAACTAGATAAATCTGTCGAGTTATCTACAAACAGGAGCGCGCAATTTGATAACATGCAGGCAGTTTTGTTGAATGTTACTCAAGGTAACAATGTTCTACTCCAAATTCTGCAGACCAAAGACGATCAGTTGATGAACACAATGACTAAGTTGGATGACAAATCAGCAGAACTTATTGAAGTCGCTGACCAAATGAATGATGAGAGAACTCAGGTGATGAGGATGGAAATATTGATTTGTAAGCAAGCAGAGGAAATCTCATCACTGAATCTCTCGCTCCGTACTCAAGACCTCTATCTGCAAACCATGACAGATAAGTTTGAGACCGAAAGGAGCAAGTGCAACACTCATGTGTCCAAAATCAGTACTCTCAGCGCTCAAGTGGACTCTGCCATGCAGCAGAATACCACGCTTAGGTACCATCTGGAGGAAGTCCAGAATGGTCACACTCTACAGCATGACTATCCATCCAAGCAACCGGAGTCCGGTACTCAAAAGAGTGAAGACGATAGGTTTCAGACATTGCCTCCATCATGTGTCCCTCAGTCTTCTCCTCTTGGCCATTTGGCACTGAGTAATATGGCGCCTCTTGGCCAACAAAGCCAAAGCTTGGCTTCTCCTCTTGGCCTTTCGGGACCAATCTCTCCAAAGGATGAAGCCAACCCTCTCCGCCCGCTTGGAGCGGAAAACCTTGACAACCTCGTCAAGAATTTCCCCAACTTTGACCCCGTTCCAGGTCAGCCAAACGATACTTAGACGTTCGTAGCTGACATAGAGGACGCGTTGGATGGCTACCCGAACGCTACGGGTTCTGACAGGGTTTACCTGTTGAAGCGAACGTCAAATAGACACGTGACGAGGTTCATTCGCCTACAACAGCAACACGTGCTAAATGACTACGCTAAACTTGCCACAGCTTTGAAATTAGAATTCAGTTGTTCTGTGACTCGCAAACACGATAGCTCACTGGCTAACACGGTCAAACAAGCTCGGAACGAACACCCACAAGCTTTCTATCATAGGCTTCGTTCAGCTTACTTTGGCCTATTCACGGAAACAGGAATGGAAGAGCTGTTATCCATTCAAACAAATGTTTCTGTCGAACATTTATCCCACCTTCATTACCTACTTGGGATCTGCAGCCCACGTTGGCTTGCCTATCTTACAACTCAGCGAGCTTGTAAGCACAGCTTTTGAGGCATCAAAAGCTCGCAATGCCACTCGGTTTTGAAGTTTGACCAGGAGCACTCACTCCAGTTAGAGGGTGCATTATCAGGTATTGGAGTGATGAGAGGTGACACACAACAACGGTTTCTACCACGAAACCACGAATCCAATAACTGCCGCGGTCGAAATAACTGTAAAGTACGTCGCCTTCAAAACGACTACCGCTACAATCGACCTGTTCGCTACGTTCCTGCACACAACCCACACAAAGTGTCAGAGCACAAGGGTAACAATGGGTTGAAGGACGATCAAAACGTAGACCAATGTTCTCCAGAAGTTCCACTACGTGAAGAACTAAAGCGAGAAACATTTGAGAAAAGGGTAAAAGATAAGTCACAAGGACTAGACAGGGAAGGACGTTAAAGGACGTTACCCATAGCAAGGACGTTAAAATTCAAATCTCTCCCGCTCTCACTCAAGACCCTATCCAGGGCCCGGACGAATTCGTCCCACCTACGTAACAGCCACTTGAATCCAGTGGCGCGATTTTTGAAACGTTTGAAATACTATTACTTCAATTTCTCAAACATATGACTATTTTACAGCTATTTAAAGACAAGACTCTCGTTAATCTAACCACACTGTGATTTCAAAAAGGCTTTACAACGAAAGCAAAACATTAGATTATGTCAGGAGAGTGCCCAGCCAGAAATAATCAGACACCCATTTTTCAAGCTAGCATATAATGTCACAAAAACCCAAACCACAAAAACCCAAATCGGGTATGTTTTTTATCCAGCCGTGACAATACTGCCCCCTAGCCCCAACAGGTTAAAGACAAGACTCTCCTTTATCTAACCACACTCCCAGGACTTCTACTTCAACAACAAATGTTGGTTTGGTCCCAAATAATCCATTGTTATATCCAAATAGCGGCGTTTTGTTCGTGCGTTCAAGACACTATCCGAATGTTAAAGAAGGGTGACGAGCACGACGCATTTCGTGACAAAAAAATTCTAAATATTCCATTACCGTACTTCGAAGCATGTCAACCGCTGTTTAAAATCAATTTTTATGCCATTTTTCTCGTAAAAAAGCAATAATATTCCAACCAGGAATCTGCGTTTAGGTAAAAAGACGAAGGAAAATAAAGCATGGGGTCGACTCGTGCACGAGCCTAAGCCCATTGTCCTCTGATCGGCCATTTACCAAAGGCGATAATGTGTTTCAGCCAGAGGCTGCCTCGATATCATTCAGCTTTTTCCCGGGTTCTGAGAGCCTATGGGAGCCGTAGGAAGTGTCACGTTACAGCAAAGATCCTCAGTCTTCAATAAAAAGAGCCAAGATGAACAAGAACTTGTCAGACAGGTCACTTCCTGTATGGAATCTTCTCAGGTTTTGGCCTGCCATATGAGTTCTGTTATACTCACAGACACCATTCAAACAGTTTTAGAAACTTTAGGGTGTTTTCTATCCAAAGCCAATACTTATATGCATATTGTAGTTTCTGGGCAGGAGTAATAATCAGATTAAATCGGGTACGTTTTTTATCCGGCCGTGAAAATACTGCCCCCTAGCCATAACAGGTTAACTTGTCATGCGCTAATTGATTCGGGTGGGACAATATCACTCATCTCTCAAACATCGTTCGATGATCTCAAAAGGGCTTTGAAGCCAACTAAACGTTGGTTAAAAGTGGAACGATGCGACACTACACTTCGAGGGGTCACTCAGACTACCTCGCCTCTCACATTGAGAGTCATGCTGAAACTACACTTCCAGGACGTATCGCTCGTTCATCCTGTGTATGTTACCAGCCTCGAAACTGTACCCCTGCTACTTGGAGCAGACTTGATGGATCGGTTACTGCCATTGATGGATTGGGAAACCAACCAGGTATGGTCACAGGCCACAGTGCCTTCTCCACTGACCACACTGTCTTCCCCTAACGCTAGCTGCAATGCAGTCATTCACGAGGGGTATCTGTCGAAAGCACCCCTTGCGAAAAAGACGTTTAGAAACCTCTTGGTGCAGAATCCGATCCAAGGAGATATTACGAATCTGATTGACCATTCTTTTCATGATTTTGAGCCAGCTGTCTCTGTGAATGAGCAACTTCCCTCCTCCTTGCAGTCGTGCAATACGGTAGAGATTAACTTCTCTTGCCCTTCGGACACTTCCGCAAGCACTGCGGCCGTCTCAGCAAGAAAAACATCGATGCGCAGAGTATACTCTGCTTCCGATGATACACCTTCCGCTTTGTGGGGGACTGTCAACCCTTACAATGACACTAATGGCGTCAGTCCAGCAACTGACCCGATGACTCCCACTGGTGAAACACTTTGCAATATCACAGACAGATATCCTCGTCTCAGTTTGCAGGTACTGAAGAGGTTGCCACACGCGGACGCGGTGGTGACTGACAGACCTCGACAGCCACTGAGGGTGTTGAAGCACAAACACCAGGAGATTTGTTTGAAAGGTTACAGCCATTCTCATAATAACGCGGCCACTGACAACTCGTACATAGGGTCCAACCTTTTCGTTTGCGCCTCGGACACCAACTCCACCCGCTGGAGGGGGGGTCCCGAGAAACAAAGGGGGGGAATAGTAGCCCAGACCCATGATGAGCCTCATCGAGGCCGGTGGGGGTCGAGACTACGGA
>NW_021822976.1:0-17500 GCF_901001165.1 Salmo trutta
ATGTGTTTAAGTCATACATGTGAAGTACAAGCCCTATAGGCATACGAAAGATGTTTTATTGTTTATGGACCAATTAGTGTTGGGCTGATATAAAGAGAAAAAAATTGTGTCTGTCTTCTCCCAGAAGTGATCTTTTAATAAAGCATTGATACTGAGGGGCAGATAGCCTAGTGGTTAGAGGCAGGTAGCCTAGTGGTTAGAGGCAGGTAGCCTAGTGGTTAGAGGCAGGTAGCCTAGTGGTTAGAGGCAGGTAGCCTAGTGGTTAGAGGCAGGCAGCTAGTGGTTAGAGGCAGGCAGCCTAGTGGTTAGAGGCAGGTAGCCTAGTGGTTAGAGCGTTGAGCCAGTAACCGAAAGGTTGCAAAATCGAATCCCGAGCTGACACGGTAAAAATCTGTTGTTCTGCCCCTGAACAAGGCAATTAACCCACTGTTCCTAGGCCATCATTGTAAATAAGAGTTTGTTCTTAACTGACTTGCCTGGTTAAATAAAGGTTACAAAAAATAAAAAGATATCACCAAACCTTCTCTTTGACACAGTACATGATCAGTCCCCCACATTGGGTGATCATTACTATGCAAGCTGGCCTGTTGGTCACAGCCCCAACAGATACACACTGATTCATAATTAATATGGATAGCTGGGTGGAAATAGATTGCCTAATTCAGTGGCTGGGAGTGATGCTGACAGGCCTGTTATAGTCCCCGTAGGACCCCTAGGGCTCAGTCAGAACCCTACATATACACAGACACACACTGGAGACGTGTGAGAGAGACTTGGATCTAGGGCTGGGCGATATGGCCTAAAAATACTATCTAAATGTTTTCTAACTTATGGGCGATTCACAATGTATAGAGAGATTTTTTTCATGCTTTCTCTAAATACGCATTGTATAATTAAAGGTAAATACACTGCATTTCAAACAGTCAGCAATACTCTAATGAATTCAGGGCATGTGAAGTTATACCTAGGCTAAACATAAGCCTTCCACAACCATACGACTCACTAATAATTGTATTAATGCACAGCCACTAATAATGACGAACTTGTTGTAGCAGGCAACAATCTCTCCAGCCCAGGTGCTAGTGATTAGCCAGTGACTCTTTATATTTCAAGTTTAGCCAACTTGGATCTATTTTCTAGCTAACAAGGTAGAACAGTTGAATCGTTTGAACAGCATGTTAGCCTGTCCACTTTTTCAACAACTGGAATCAAGTGGCCTGCCTTATTTCTCAGAGTGAGAACTAGTTGCCAATTCCTTATATAATTATGTTTCAGGCTTATTGCATATTTCTAAAACAAAGACTATACAGCTAGTATAACCGTCTTTGGCTAAAATGCTGCTAGCGGTACATTGGTACCAATGTCGCGTGTGACAAACTGAGCATTCATTTTCCAGAATCAATGTTCATTAATACTATCGTTTTAGGGTATCGTCTGAAAAGTTGACTTCTACTCTATTACAGTAAAATAATGTTGGACCAAACCTCAAATGCAAATAGCGAGCTGAAACCGCTCATTAGAGAGGAAGATGTGATCTCTTAGCTTTGTTGGCGTGAGAGGCATGGGGGGGAGGGTTGTGTGTAAACCGTATAGGAAGTGGCAAAGCAAGAGGTTTCACTCTCGCTAAAACCTGTCCAAAATTAGGCCAAGGCGGCATTTCTATGGGCTTATTTTGGACCTAAGTTTGTCGCCTGCCTTCCCGCCTTGGGGACGACTCCCCCCATTGTTAGGGAGGAGACATGCATCTCGTCCTTATACACAGATCTCTGCTGTAAATGGGAAGGTGCCCACAGCACAGAGGAGCGAAGGAGACGAGACCAAAATATGAGAACAAGCAGACAGACGCTCACAAAAATGAAAAATACAAAACCTTGATTCTTTGACACAGGCATTTGGAATATCACCCAAAATATACATTCAAATTAATTAGATATCTCCCAGCACTATTTGGATCAACCATCTCTGTGTTTGTACCTTGTTAACCTTCATCTCTGTGTTAGTACCCTGTTGATTTTCATCTCTGTGTTAGTACCCTGTTGATCTCCATCTCTGTGTTAGTACCCTGTTGATCTTCATCTCTGTGTTAGTACCCTGTTAACCTTCATCTCTGTGTTAGTACCCTGTTGATCTTCATCTCTGTGTTAGTACCCTGTTCACCTTCATCTCTGTGTTAGTACCCTGTTAACCTTCATCTCTGTGTTAGTACCCTGTTGATCTTCATCTCTGTGTTAGTACCCTGTTAACCTTCATCTCTGTGTTAGTACCCTGTTAACCTTCATCTCTGTTTTAGTACCCTGTTGATCTTCATCTCTGTGTTAGTACCCTGCTAACCTTCATCTCTGTGTTAGTACCCTGTTAACCTTCATCTCTGTGTTAGTACCCTGTTAACTGTCATCTCTGTGTTAGTACCCTGTTAACCTTCATCTCTGTGTTAGTACCCTGTTAACCTTCATCTCTGTGTTAGTACCCTGTTAACCTTCATCTCTGTGTTAGTACCCTGTTGATCTTCATCCTTGTGTTAGTACCCTATTAACCTTGGCCACGGCCATAGTGTGTGTGTATGATGTATGTGTTTGTGTCTATGTGTGTCTGTGTGTCTGTGTGTCTGTGTGTCTGTGGTGTGTGTTTGTGTCTATGTGTGTCTGTGTGTCTGTGTGTGTCTGTCTGTGTGTGTGTGTGTGTGTGTGTGTGTGTGTGTGTGTGTGTGTTTGTGTCTATGTGTGTGTGTGTGTGTGGGTGTGTGTGTGTGGTGTGTGTGTGTGTGTGTGTTAGTTAAACTTGATATAAATGTTTTTGTTGCATGGGCTGTGTCTCAATCCAAGTGCTGTTTGTCAGACCAGGATATATCCCTGAAAATCGGTCTTCTCACGAAAACGTCGGTAGCATCCAAACGGGTTGGCCCACAAACTAATATGACCACTCTATAGAAAGGGGCCACTCTCACGAACACAATGGTGTTCTCCATTTTGCTTACGACCCAATTGTTTTAAGGTAACCCATACAAATGAATGGAAGTATGGTGGTAGTTTTTTGCCAACACAAATAAGGGGTTGAATATGTGTAAATATATTTCCTGATCTTTCTTATATCTCCTAGATATAGGACAGACACGTCTAAACCTTATGATGTATTTGTTTACTGTCTTTTTTGCCATTTCTGAATGTGTTATTGTTTTTGTTTTTTTGGAGATACCTAAAGGGTCCTAAAATTCCAATGAAATAGCTAATGATCCATAGTATGACCTTATTAAAACAATTCCATAAGTCAGCATAGAACCAACCCCCACCCAGCGGCTTAGACTTTTAACCCAAGTAAAGATGTTTTTACAAAAGGGCGGAAAGGGGAACCGGGCTCTCTCTCTTTATGGGGCGATTTCTACTGTATTAGTGGGTGTTGTTACTGTGTATCGCCACTGGGCGGCGTTTTGCTGGCACAGGAATGGATACGGGGTAAATGCAAATAAAACACATGGCCTAGGCCTGCTGGCCAAGAGTCTCTTGACCCGCTCAGAGTTAACTCTAGACTTACAGAGAGAACGGCATGTTAGCAATACAGAAAGAGATTAAAAAGAAAGCAGTGATGTGGAAATTGAAAAGGAACTAAGGTATTTTGGGGTAGCGGGATACATATCAAGAGAACAGCCTTATTTCATGTGAGATAGTATGTGTACTCTTTTCAGCCTGCTCTCCATAAATCTAGACTCTTTTACAGTCAGATGACAGATAATCTGTAATGCTGTACATGTAATGTGGCTGTATGAGTTTCAAAAAAGATCAGAGAGAGATGAGAGAGAGAAGAGAGAGAGAGAAGAGAGAGAGAGAGAGAGAGAGAGAGAGAGAGAGAGAGAAGAAGCGAGAGAGAGAGAGAGAAGAGAGGAGAGAGAGAGAGAAGGGGAGAGAGAGAGAGGAGGGAGAGAGAGGAGAGAGGAGAGAGAGAGGAGAGGGAGGAGAGAGAGAGAGGGGAGAGAGAGAGAGAGAGAGAGGAGAGAGAGAAGAGAGATGTGTGTGAAGTATAGTACAGTAGAGTAGAAACCAGAGATTTATCCGGTACATTCACACTTCCTGCTGGTCCAGATACACACTGGCTCTTTATGCTGCAGCCTGAGGTCTGTTACACACACTGGACTTCCTGCCTGCCTCTCTGCCCGCTCTCTGCCTGCCTCTCTGCCGCCTCTCTGCCGCCTCTCTGGCCAGAGGTGTGCATTAAGGTAAACCTCTCTCGTCTCGCTGTCTGTGTCTGTCTGTGTCTGTCTTTCTCTCTCACTCTAAAATCTTTCTCTTTCTTGCTCTCTGCGTCTCATTTCTCAGTTTCTCTTGGTCTCTGTTGTCTCTCATTTGTCCATATGATTATTTTCTCTGTCTACTGTCTTTTCGTTCCCACCACCTTGCTTCGACAACAAAGTTAGCACGAATATACTGTAGGGTTAGTGAGCGTTTGCTTGGCCCAAGGACAGTGATAAGAAAAGGAAAACATCCTACTCCTTCTAGACTTCAGACACACATGAAGGGATGCCGAACGCAAAGGATATCAACTACCCCCAAAACACCATTGAGATAACAGGGATATGAAACATTCCTACAGCCAAGACCTTCTACAAGCAATATCTCACATTATCATGTTCAAGCTCCGACTCCAATATATTCACAATGACAAAATAGGCCTTTATCAATTTTTGAATGCAAGACTAAGTGCTTTGGAGATATGCAATACTGTAATGTAAGAGGGATCTCTCAGCCGTTCTGTAGCATCTGGTGTATATTGTAGCTGTGTAGCCTAGTAGACACTAACATACAACAACATAGCAACTCGGTCTGGACTGACTACATAGATACAGTCTGTGGCTCTGTGGGAAGTGTGGAACCAGCCATGTGACTTGTCTTAACCCTGCTGCCACTCTTCCCTGTGCCAAGAGAAGGGAGGGAGAGAGTCTAGAGGGGAAGAGAGACAGAAAGAGAGGGCTGGGGTAGGGCTGGGGCAACTGGCATTGCCAAGAAAGACCAGAGCTTTAGACGGGAAATTAGGGAAAGAAAAGGCAGAAAGAAAGAGAGAAGAAGGGGTTGTTGGGAGGGAGCGGAGAGAAAGCTGGACATTCAGGCTGTGAATCTATAGAATAAGAAGAACTCCAGCAGAACCTAGCATGATCACACACACACACACACAGCACACCACACGAAGAAGGCAGTGCCAGGAGTCAGTGCCAGCCAACTCAGAGTAGGAAGTAGCCTACAGTACACAGGGGTGTGGGCACCCATAAGCCAATCAGAGTGGTGGAAGCAGAGAGAATGGGCCAATCAGAGTTAAGAGTCAAGTTTGACAAAACAGACAGGAGGAGGGTTGACATTCTCCTCTGTGTGTGAGAGGGGTTATTGTGTGTTGTGTATGAGAGTGAATATTTGTGTGTTGCTAAGCAGAGTGAGGATTAAAGGCCATGGAGAAAGAGAGAAAGAGAGAGAGGGAGGAGAGGAAAGGAGGGGAGAGTAGGGTAGGAGAGGAAAGGACGTGAGAGTAAGGGAGGAGAGGAAAGGAGGTGAGAGTAGGGGAGGAGAGGAAAGGAGGTGAGTAGGGGAGGAGAGGAAAGGAGGTGAGAGTAAGGGGAGGAGAGGGAAAGGAGGTGAGAGTATGGGAGGAGAGGAAAGGAGGTGAGAGTAGGGGAGGAGAGGAAAGGAGGGGAGAGTAGGGAGGAGAGGAAAGGAGTGAGAGTAAGGGAGGAGAGGAAAGGAGGTGAGAGTAGGGGAGGAGAGGAAAGGAGGTGAGAGTAGGGGAGGAGGGAAAGGAGGGGGGGTGAGAGTAGGGAGAGAGGAGGGAGAGGAGGAAGGAGGAGAGGAAAAGGAGGTGAGAGTATGGGAGGAGAGGAAAGGAGGTGAGAGAGTAGGGGAGGAGAAGAAAAGAGGGAGATATGGGAGGAGAGGAAAGGAGGGGAGAGTAGGGGAGGAGAGGAAAGGAGGGGAGAGTAGGGGAGGAGAGTAAAGGAGGGGAGAGTAGGGGAGGAGAGGAAAGGAGGTGAGAGGAGGAGAGGAGAGAAAGGAGGGAGGAGATAGGATGTGGAGTAGGGGAGGAAAGGTTGGCAGGGAAATGACCGACAGACTGTGAACTTGGAGTTACAACACCAGTCCTATTAGGACTTCATAAACCACACACACACACACACACACACACACACCACACACACACACACACACACACACACACCACACACACACACACACACACACACACACACACACACACACACACACACACACACACACACACACACACACACACACACACAGTTTTCCCACTGACCTTTGATGAGAAGAGGGAAGAGGGGGTCTGATAAAAAACCCACAAACACAAACACACTCTTTACACTCAGTCAAGTCAAGTCCCTCTTTGTTCATTGTGCCCTGTGTCTGATCAGAGCAGACAGCGGGCACTCTGGGTAGAGGGTGAGGTCATATGAGGGAGTCGGGCAGAGCCTAGCACGCCGGTCAATCAGACAGAGAGAGGTCGCCGGGGGCAACCAGGAGGTCACCCTCAGGGACGAGAGAGGGAGGGTTGACGAGGGCATGAGGCAGAGCGGGATGACACAACACGGTGTGGTCTGGTGCTGTTGTGGCTGTTGATACTTAACAGCACAATCAGTGGAGCCTGATTCACCCAGGATGACCATAACTGTAGGGGAGGGGGGGGGACGTGTGTTAACATATTGTGAGTGAGTGAGTGAGTGAGTGAGTGAGTGAGTGAGTGAGTGTCTGAATGCCTGAGTGAGTGAGTGAGTGAGTGAGTGAGTGAGTGAGTGAGTGAGTGAGAGGATGCTCATAATGTATACTGTACCTAGATGTGTCTCCCTCCAAGTCCTTTCCCAGAGCAGAGCACAGCTATCTTCTGAGAATCCCGGTGATCCCAGTGACTCCTTCCTACCTCTGTGTGCAAACATGTACACACACACACTGACATCATCATCAGTAATAAAAGCCCCTCCAGAAGGATCAGTGATCACAGCAGTAGAATGGCTTTTTTACCCATAACGCAGGCCTAAGCCGTCATTCAGAGTATAACAGACAACCACACACACACGTACACACACACACTCGCTCTTTCTCTCACACAAACACACACGCCCTCCCCCCACATGACCGCTAACCCCCACCCCAACAGCATGGCAACAACCAAACAAACAAGGTACTGTGGACACAAACAAACAGATAAACCAATCAGGAAGTAGATAAGGGTCAGACTCTGACCACCATCTGGCCTCTACGCTACACGCCTGTCTGCACGTCTACCGACCCACAGGGGCCTGACCCCGGCTAGCCGGGTGTGTGTGTCCTGTTTCAGTGTTTCCTCTAGAATCATTTGTAGCAGTGGGGGGGGAAGGTCACAGGAGGATGTTTATGTAGAAGGACTGACAAGCTCAGTTCTGGTGACTTTATTTAAAAAGGACATTCTACTCTAAAAGTGAATGAAAATAAAATGATGCTGACGCCATCTAAAATATCATTTCCACCTCCAGAAATGAGCCCAATAACATAACTATTGTAACATATTGGACCATGAATATAGCCTATACATAGCAATAAGCCTTATCACCTGTAGCCCAACTGACGCAGCATAGTGGCTAGAAACACTTTCCCTGGTTGCCTGGTTCCTCTTGCTCAACTAATGTCATCTGTCTATTTTAAAAAAAAATCACTCCAGAAAATGATTGTAAGGTTAGGTGGCGTTTTACCCCAAGTTACCCTACAATTGACCCATGTTACATTTAGCCCCCACTCTTCCCTATGGACTCAAGGTGAGTGGCAGAGCATTAAGGTGCTTAACCATACAGCTGCTAAACACTCTGGGTTTAAAATGATACAGTTCCATGTTTAGGAATTGAGAAATAAAGAAAGTAGCAACGGAAAGCTGGGATCCTCCTCTTTTTAACTAGGCCATTAAACTGCTGTTTTCCCAGAGACTGCAAGGACTATTGTGCATTGACAGCTTGTCAGAATGCCTGTTTCCCTCCCTATGGCAGTCTTGGATGTGCCTAGAGAGGAATGTTTCTCTTGCATAGAACACACAGCAACAAGCCGACTAGGTAAACAGATCAACTATTCTACTATTGGGCTGGCAGATGTTTCTATTCATTACTCCTTTTGTTAGCAGAGGAAAAGTAAATGTGAACACGTGCAAACAAGCGTGTACTGTGTGTGTGTGTGTGTGTGGTGTGTGTGTGTGTCCTCCCGCTCAGCAACTAGTATTATCCTCATACGTAAATGTCTAGACTCTGTGCGCAGTTCGCCATGGCAACAATGTAGGTCAGCCAAGTTGTCCAGACGACTGTCTTCTTTCCAAACTGTCTCTCCTTCTCAAGCAGGGTGGGCCTCCCTCCCTCCACTCTGTGCCTGCCACCCTCCCTCTCTCCCAGCTGAATGCCTGACAAAAGAGCACTGAGCCTGGGCACAGGACCCAGGAAACTCCCAGGCATTTGGCAGACAACAACAGAGGCCTACACAACAGAACGGTGGGTTCTCTATGGATTTGGAGTCATTTTCTACTAGTATGTGTAACGTTACACCTGTACAAGTCAACAAGTTGAAATTCCAGTTCAACACACTGTCTGAGTGTGTATTACAGTGGGTAATGTACGAGTATGAGAGAGTATTGGAGCCATGACCATGATGGCCTCCCTCCCTCCCTCCCTCCCTCTCTCTAAGCTGTAGATAAGGGACTAGAGACAGACTAACACTGTTCAGAGCCGCTACAACATATTGATCTCTCTGTTTATATAACGGTAATCAGCCTCATCTAAGACCGTAAGCCATCCTGTTTATCTACTCTCCTCTTTAATACACCCTCTAAGTCCTTACCTAAATCACCTAAATCACCCCATGCTAATCCACACACACGCACAATGAATTATCAGTGGACCATCCGAACATTAGGAGATCTGTCCTTCGGTTTTTCCCTACAAGGGGATTTAGTTGATCCATATGGACAAGCAGGGGCTTTCGCTTTTGGTACCCCTACTTAAGAACCCGGCTCCATGTAGGTTAAGTACAAAAACCCCTTATTTGCTATCCTTTACGCAATTTATACAGGTGATGCTAAGCAGATTAAACATATCTTCTACAATGGGGAGATAAAAGGGGATGGGGTCAGATCAGCCGATCCCCACTAATCTACCTAGTGATGTAATGATGGTGTTCAGTCTCTGTTATATCAACTTCTATCAGGATTACATGACCAGGGGTGGATAGGTTTATAGGGAGTTAGGAGATTAAGTTACTGGGGTGGGAGTTAGGAGGTTAAGTTACTGGGGTGGGGGTTAGGAGGTTAAGTTACTGGGATGGGGGTTAGGAGGTTAGGTCACTGGGGTGGGGAGGTAGGAGGTTAAGTTACTGGGGTGGAAGGTAGGAGGTTAAGTTGCTGGGGTGGGAGGTAGGAGGTTAAGTTACTGGGGTGGGAGGTAGGAGGTTAAGTTACGGGGGTGGGAGGTAGGAGGTTAAGTTGCTGGGGTGGGAGGGTAGGAGGTTAAGTTACTGGGGTGGGATGTAGGAGGTTAAGTTGCTGGGGTGGGAGGTAGGAGGTTAAGTTACTGGGGTAGGAGGTTAAGTTACTGGGGTGGGAGGTAGGAGGTTAAGTTACTGGGGTGGGGGTTAGGAGGTTAAGTTACTGGGGTGGGGGTTAGGAGGTTAAGTTACTGGGGTGGGAGGTAGGAGGTTAAGTTACTGGGGTGGGAGGTAGGAGGTTAAGTTACTGGGGTGGGGGTTAGGAGGGTTAAAGTTACAGGGGTGGGGGTTAGGAGGTTAGGTCACTGGGGTGGGGGGTTAGGAGGTTAGGTCACTGGGGTGGGGGTTAGGAGGTTAAGTTACTGGGGTGGGGGTTAGGAGGTTAGGTCACTGGGGTGGGGGTTAGGAGGTTAAGTTACTGGGGTGGGGGTTAGGAGGTTAGGTTACTGGGGTGGGGGGTTAGGAGGTTAGGTTACTGGGGGTGGGGGTTAGGAGGTTAAGTTACTGGGGTGGGGGTTAGGAGGTTAGGTCACTGGGGTGGGAGGTAGGGTTAAGTTACTGGGGTGGGAGGTAGGAGGTTAGGTTACTGGGGTGGGAGGTAGGAGGTTAGGTTACTGGGGTGGGGGTTAGGAGGTTAGTTACTGGGGTGGGGGTTAGGAGGTTAGGTCACTGGGGTGAGTTAGGAGGTTAGTTACTGGGGTGGGATTAGTAGGTTAGGTCTGGGATGGTTAGGATTAGGTCACTGGGGTGGGAGTTAGGAGGTTAGGTTTGGGGTGGGAGTTAGTAGGTTAGGTTACTGGGATGGGGGTTAGGAGGTTAGGTTACTGGTGGGGGTTAGGAGGTTAAGTTACTGGGGTGGGAGTTAGGAGGTTAGGTTACTGGGGTGGGGTTAGGAGGTTAAGTTACTGGGGTGGGGGTTAGGAGGTTAAGTTACTGTTGTGGGGGTTAGGAATGACTGAGCAATGCTCCTAATAAAGCACAATATGTATCTGTCATCTTACATTTCCAGTCAAAAGTGCTACTTCTCATTGCACTAGTTTGTAAACTGTAAATTACAGATTGTGCCTTCACTTCTTTAGGAGAGACATCTATACATATTATTTCTGACCTGGGATCAGTAAAAAAAATACCCAGAATTGATTCACTCACACTGTAACTAGTCAGCCCCTAACTGTGCTCAGTGCAGTGGTTAGCTACAGTTACTGTACGGTTTGGTTGGGCTGCTCAGATAGAATGTGTAAACATTGTATCAGCTAGCTAGAGTTGACTGTACAGGACAGCTGAAGGAAAGCCAGGCTGCAACGTAAGCAATACTGTATAGCTCACTCTGTGTGTGTGTGTGTGTGTGTGTGTGTGTGTGTGTGGGTGTGTGTGTGTGTGTGTGTGTGTGTGTGTGTGTGTGTGTGGTGTGTGTGTGTGTGTGTGTGTGTTCCGACCTCTGTATGTGCTCACGTGTGGCTGTGTTAAACCCTTTTACCGTAACAGCCAAGGTCCTTGAGTTCAGTTGAATTTAAAGACAGAGAGAGGAGAGAGGGAAAAAAAGGAGGCAAGGGAAGAGGAGAACGAGAGAATGCTGCCAAAAAAGAGAGATGAGCTATAAAGATGGTGTGTGTGTGTGTGTGTGTGTGTGTGTGTAAAGACAGAACAAGGGGTAAAAAGAAAGAAGGGGGCATAAAGAAAGGTTTTAAGGTGGATAAAGAAGAGATGCCCTTTCTTTCCCTCTCCTCTTTTCTCTCTCTCCCCTCTTTTCTCTCTCTCTCTCCACTCTCTCTCCTCTTTTCTCTCTCTCCCCTCTCTCCTCTTTTCTCTCTCTCTCTCTCTCCACTCTCTCTCCTCTTCTCTCTCTCTCTCTCTCTCTCTCTCTCTCTCCTCTTTTCTCTCTCTCTCCTCTTTTCTCTCTCTCTCTCTCTCTCTCTCTCTTTTATCTCTCTCCTTTTTTACAGTAACTGTCAGGCTAATCAAAAGAGAAATCACAAAGAAACAGAGACCTGAGAGAAGCAGAACTCTGACAGTGAGAGAGGAGTAACTGCTGCTATTAGACTTTATAGACAGGCTGTTGGGAGACAACGGTGAAAGATTAGGATACTAACAAGTTGTCCTTGAAAAAGAGCTGGGAGAGAGAGAGAGAGAGACCGAGGCAGAGAGAAAGATAGCGAGAGACCCAAACTAAGAGCAAGAAGGAGAGAGAGAAAGAGGGAGGGAGAAAAGGGAGCGAGAGAGAAGCATGAAGGCTGTTTCTGGTGTGACTCCAAGAGCCGGCATCTGTTTGGCTGGGACTCAGAAAAGTCTAGTGTTTCACCCTGCAGTCGCCTCAGGGACTGCTATTCCTGGGGTTTATGAAAAACAGCTTTATGTGGAAAAGGGGAGAGATGGAGGGGGAGAGGGTGAGAGAGATGGAGAGTGAGGGGGAGAGAGGGTGTGACAGGGAAAGATGGACAATGTAAATAGTTAGAGGGATAGAGAGAAATACACCTGTTCCTAATCTCTGTTCAACCCCCTCTCACTGTAAACTCAAAAACCTCAGGAGGCTTAATGCAGACAGACAGACAGACAGACAGACAGACAGACAGACAGACAGACAGACAGACAGACAGACAGACAGACAGACAGACAGACAGACCTCAGCATCTGGATGAGCCCTTGACCTCTCACCCTGCCCTCGCATGTCAGCCAGCCCAGTGCAAGCCCAAAGGGATAGGAGCACAGCTGGGAAGCAGGTGCTGCTGCCTAGGAGCACTCCAGGTACCAGCATCGGTGTGTGTGTGTGTGTGTGTGTGTGTGTGTGTGTGTGTGTGTGTGTGTGTGTGTGTGTGTGTGTGTGTGTGTGTGTGTGTGTGTGTGTGTGTGTGTGTTTGCGCATTGTATCAGGGTCTCTCTGGCTTACTATACCACAGTATATGAGCTCAAGATGTAGAGAGAGGGGCTGAGTGTCTTCGCTCAGGGGAAAGTTTTCTCAGAGCTGCATGGCCTAAACAAACCCTTCATGGTTGCTGCCTGTACACACACACACACATGGCTGCTACTGCTTCGCTCCACAGATATATTAAACAAAAGGAGAAACGAAGCAGAGCAAAGCAAAATATGGTGAGAGGAGGGGGTTGGAGGTTGTATTTTATAGTAGTCAGAGCCTGTAGCTCGGGGCTTAATTAAAAGCAGAGACACTTTCCTCTGGAAAAACAATGAGGGAAAGCAAAGTTTACATGAGCTAATTGACAGGGGGAGGAGAGGGGGAGGAGAGGAGGAGAGGAGGGGGAGGAGAGGGGGAAAAGGGACAAATAAAGACTGAGCTGCTACATTGAGAGATGGAGAGAAATAGAGGGGGAATAAAGGGTAGGGAAAGTAAGAAAGAGAGGGGGAGTAAGAGGAGAAAGAAAAGAGGAAAGTAAAGGAGAGAGAATGGGGTGAGAGAGAGAGATGGGGGGAATAAAGAAAATAGGGAGAAAGAGTTGGATGGATTGATAATGAAAATTAGATTTTTAAAATGTTTTAATATTGAATTTTAAAACACCCAATCTACTTGCAGTGAAGCCGCTCAAAATTCACATTACATTCAGTCATTGGGCGGCAGGTAGCCTAGTGGTTAGAGGCAGGTAGCCTAGTGGTTAGAGCGTTGGGCCAGTAACCGAAAGGTTGCTAGATCGAATCCCCGAGCTGACAAGGTAAAAATCTGTCATTCTGCCCCTGAACAAGGCAGTTAACCCACTGTTCCCCGGTAGGCTGTCATTGTAAATAAGAATTTGTTCTTAACTGACTAGTTAAATAAAATAGAATAATCCAGCAGACACTCCAATCCAGAGTGACCCACAGGAGCAACCAGGGTCAAGCACCATGCCCTAGGGCACAAGGACAGATCCCCCACCCAGTTGAATCGGGGACCTGAACCAGTGACCTCTCGGCCTCCGGTCCAAGCTCCCAACAGCCAGGCCACCAACCATCCAAGACCCCCCACAGTTCCCCTAGAGAGCTGCTCCTCAACCATCCAAGACCCCCCACACCTTCACCCTCCCAAGCCACTGTTCCCCTCCAACCAAAACCACAACCACCCAATGTGCCAACAAGCAACGAAAAGAGACATACAAAGGAAAACAGAAAACAACAATGCAAAAACAAGACATCAAGGACAACAACAATCTAAACAGCAAGGCCAACTGTGTGTGTGTGTGTGTGTGTGTGTGTGTGTGTGTGTGTGTGTGTGTGTGTGTGTGTGTGTGTGTCCGTTTGTATATAAATGCGTGTGTGTGTCCGTTTGTATACACATATGTGTGTGTGTGTGTGTGTGTGTGTGTGTGTGTGTGTGTGTGTGTGTATGCATATATACGCGCGTGCAAGCAAACATGCATTGGATTCCTTTTTAGTGTCAACTAAACTTCTTTTTCATTGAATTTTGTTACTTTATTTTTACTTTTATCTTTGACCGTCATTCTACCACTTGTCTCCAGTTCCACATCCCAACCCTCAGTTTCCCTCAACCCATCCCACCTATCTCTGCTGGCCACCCTCTTCAGATTTTCTACACACCATATATCCTTCAACTATACTGTGATGTTTAACATACAATTTGAATCTATCTAATCGAATAGAATCCACAGATTGCGAGTTAAATGTAAATACTTCTATTAAGATTATTAATGTATTAGTAATTGACTGACCAGGTCTCTCCAAATCTCCCAACGATGCTATTTCTAGGGTCCATTATAGATTAATGTTACGCTTTTTCATTCCTAAACAGGCTACCTGGTGGTCTATTGATTCTGTATCCTCA
Source organism: Salmo trutta (assembly GCF_901001165.1). Taxonomy (NCBI): domain Eukaryota; kingdom Metazoa; phylum Chordata; class Actinopteri; order Salmoniformes; family Salmonidae; genus Salmo; species Salmo trutta. The sequence continues at coordinate 14,239 of NW_021822976.1, forward strand.
CAGCAAAATCTGAAGAGCTGCGATAGTTGTACGCACCAAATATTCAAAATGTTATTGGTGGCAAGAATTCTGTACAATAATTTTAGCTGAAAAGTCTTGAATCTTGTGTTGTTTTATATATCAACTCATACACCCTGTACCATGGAATCGGTACATCAAAGATCTGTGGCATAGATTATGAAAATCTGTTGTGAATGTATTGTAACGTTTTTAAAATTGTATAACTGCCTTAGTTTTGCTGGACCCCAGGAAGAATAGCTGCTGCCTTGGCAGGAACTAATGGGTATCCATAATAAATACAAATCCCTCCCACCCCTCACTAGCCCGTCCAGTACAGTATTACCATCCACTAGTACAACATGACTCCTCCTCTCTCCATCCTACCAAAGACCATAAACTCCCACTATCCCTGTTTCTATCAGGCATTTTTAAAGACCAGATTGACCAGAGCAAATCAGCTCCAAAACCAACCCACAGCTAAAACCCCACTGGGCTGGGTAAGATCAGGACCTGAGGAGGGAGGGAGAGAGAGAAGGAGAGGGAGGGAGAGAGAGAGAGAGAATACCTTCCCACAGTATTCTCTTCTACCTCTTCACCTCGGATGTTGTCTCTGACCTACTTTATCTCAGCTCTTAACCCAGCTCAACCCCACCCCATAACTACACTGCAGCTGTGTGTTGTGTGTGTGTGTGTGTGTGTGTGTGTGTGTGTGTGTGTCCAACAAACAAGTGGCCAATAGACCAGTACAGTTGAGCTTCCTCTGACTCTAAATAGTCTTACTGTGACCAAATGTGCCCCGAGGCCCTGGTTGCATTGGCTGTCACATTGATGCTGCATGCATTGCCTGAGATGTATAGGGAGAGAGAGAGAGAGAGATACAGCCATATGGACCATAACACACGAGGATAAATCATGTTGTTGATTTAATGCCATTCATCTCCCACACCTCTTATTCCTGTAAATCTCTCTCTCTCTCTCTCTCTCTCTCTCTCTTGATGTCATGTGTCTGGCGGTCTTGGTCTGAGAGGCAGTAGACTGAGGATAGTGATGAACTAATGATCGCTCCTTTCCTGCAGTTATCCTCCTCTTGATTCCCTCGTTCTTTCTTTCTTTATCTCTGTTTATCCCTCTTTCTCTCGGTTCACCATTCTCTCTCTCTTTTAATCTCTCCCTCACTCTGATGATCTCTATCCCCCTACTCCCTCTGTTTCTAGCTGTTGATCTCTATCCCCCTACTCCCTGTTTCTAGCTGTTGATCTCTATCCCCCTACTCCCTCTGTTTCTAGCTGTTGATCTCTATCCCCCTACTCCCTCTGTTTCTAGCTGTTGATCGCATCCCTCTCTAATAAATCTCTTCATAATTGCCTAATGAACTACTACTGTGCACCAAAATCAAAAGGATTTGGGTTCCTATTGGGACTATCAAGCCATTGGCCCGAGCAGCCAGGGACTTTGATTTTGACTGGCTTTGCTATAGGCCTGTCTTACATCTGATCTAAGTCCCACAGACAAATGTAGTAACCAAAAACATGTTGTTTATGATGACCTCATCATTAATGGCAGTGATGTAATTCACTAGGGGATTTGTGGTGAAACTCTGCACTCTCTCTTTTGTGATTGTCTGTCGCATGCTTGGGAAGAGAAAGGAGACAGATGAGAGAGTGCTGATGTGGCAAACACACACACTCATCAACGTCAATAACATCACGGCTCGAACCACAAATTGACCAATCAGATTGCGCGTCCAGGACTAATACTTTTCTAATGACCAATAGATCCTATGTGTGATCAGTAAGTAGTGTGTGTGGGGTTGCGTTTGCTCAGGTTGACAGTAGTAGTAACCAGTAGTAGCCAGTAGTAGTAGTATCCAGTAGTAGCCAATAGTAGTAGTAGCAGTAGTAGCGAGTAGTAGTAGTAGTAGTATCCAGTAGTAGCGAGTAGTATCCAGTAGTAGCCAGTAGTAGTAGTAGCAGTAGTAGAGAGTAGTAGTAGTAGTAGTAGTATCCAGTAGTAGCGAGTAGTAGCCAGCAGTAGCCAGTAGTAGCCAGTTGTAGCAGTAGTAGTCAGTAGTAGTAGTAGTAGTAGTATCCAGTAGTAGCGAGTAGTAGCCAGCAGTAGCCAGTAGTAGCCAGTTGTAGCAGTAGTAGTCAGTAGTAGTAGTAGTAGCCAGTAGTAGTAGTAGTAGTAGTAGTCAGTAGTCAGTAGTAGTAGTAAGTAGTACATTTACATGTTAGTCATTTAGCAGATGCTCTTATCCAGAGCGACTTACAGTAGTGAATGCATACATTTCATTTCATACTTTTTTTTTCTGTGCTGGCCCCCCGTGGGAATCGAACCTACTACTACTACTACAGGGAAGGCCGTAGTAGTAGTAGTCAGTAGTAGTAGTCAGTAGTAGTAGTAGTAGTCAGTAGTAGTAGTAGTAGTAGTAGTAGTAGTAGTAGTAGTCAGTAGTAGTAGTAGTCAGTAGTAGTAGTAGTAGTAGTCTGTAGTAGTCAGTAGTAGTAGTAGTAGTAGTCAGTAGTAGTAGTAGTAGTAATCAGTAGTAGCCAGTAGTGCTAAAGCAATGATCCCATTGCCTTATATTAGGTCTGGGGTTTTGACCAGTTGGCTACTAGTCAGTGATAAACAATGCTGAGCCTATTCATTGCCTTGCACTAGGCCTGGAGCTTTGAGAGGCTAACCTCAGTAGATCCTCCTGCTTTGGCCCTGTAATTCCCTCAGTGGGCCCATTATAACAACACATATACTACATGATTATTGACAGGCTATTGGTAAATCACGGTCACACTGAGCCTTAGAGAGGATTATTGACAGAGTAGGGATGGAACCGACTCACAACTGATCTGATACAGGGTTACAGGGAAGAAGAGCAGCTACTGAAGGAGAGAGAGATAGAAATAGAGAGAGAGAGAATACTATCCACACAGAAAGCCTTGAGACATGTCAACGTGAGAAGCTTCAAGCTTGTGATAAGAAGAAGCCCTCTAAAGAAACAACATGAGAGAGTCACTCTAGTGAGAATACGTCAAGGGGCTTTGGAGAAAGAGCGACAGAGGGAGAGAGAGCGACAGAGAGAGAGAGAGAGAGCGAGAGAGAGAGCGTTGCTGTTGCTGACAGATAGGATAGATATCATAACTACCCCTCCGCAATACCGTTTGTCTTAAGATCTATTCCTGCTGCTGCACTTATAGGAAGACGCGCGCACACACACACACACACACACACACACACACACACACACACACACACACACACACAC
>NW_021822976.1:22500-27574 GCF_901001165.1 Salmo trutta
GCTGACTGAATGCTAGCTACCTACCTACGGGGAGGCTAGCTGACTGAATGCTAGCTACCTACCTACGGGAGACTAGCTGACTGAATGCTAGCTACCTATCTACGGGGAGACTAGCTGACTGAATGCTAGCTACCTACCTACGGGGAGACTAGCTGACTGAATGTTAGCTACCTCTCTACGGGGAGACTAGCTGACTGAATGTTAGCTACCTACCTACGGGGAGACTAGCTGATGAATGTTACTACCTACCTACTGGGACTAGCTGACTGAATGTTAGCTACCTACGGAGGCTAGCTGACTGAATGCTAGCTACCTACCTACGGGAGACTAGCTGACTGAATGTTAGCTACCTACCTACGGGGAGGCTAGCTGACTGAATGCTAGCTACCTACCTACGGGAGACTAGCTGACTGAATGCTAGCTACCTACCTACGGGGAGACTAGCTGACTGAATGCTAGCTACCTACCTACGGGAGGCTAGCTGACTGAATGCTAGCTACCTACCTACGGGAGACTAGCTGACTGAATGTTAGCTACCTACCTCGGGAAGGCTAGCTGACTGAATGCTAGCTACCTACCTACGGGAGACTAGCTGACTGAATGCTAGCTACCTACCTACGGGGAGACTAGCGCTGAATGCTAGCTACCTACCTACGGGGGACTAGCTGACTGAATGCTAGCTACCTACCTACGGGGAGCTGCTGACTGAATGCTAGCTACCTACCTACGGGGAGACTAGCTGACTGAATGCTAGCTACCTACCTACGGGGAGGCTAGCTGACTGAATGCTAGCTACCTACCTACGGGGAGACTAGCTGACTGAATGTTAGCTACCTACCTACGGGGAGGCTAGCTGACTGAATGCTAGCTACCTACCTACGGGGAGACTAGCTGACTGAATGCTAGCTACCTACCTACGGGGAGACTAGCTGACTGAATGTTAGCTACCTACCTACGGGGAGGCTAGCTGACTGAATGCTAGCTACCTACCTACGGGGAGACTAGCTGACTGAATGTTAGCTACCTACCTACGGGGAGGCTAGCTGACTGAATGCTAGCTACCTACCTACGGGGAGACTAGCTGACTGAATGCTAGCTACCTACCTACGGGGAGACTAGCTGACTGAATGCTAGCTACCTAACTACGGGGAGACTAGCTGACTGAATGCTAGCTACCTACCTACGGGGAGACTAGCTGACTGAATGCTAGCTACCTACCTACGGGGAGGCTAGCTGACTGAATGCTAGCTACCTACCTACGGGGAGGCTAGCTGACTGAATGCTAGCTACCTATCTACGGGGAGACTAGCTGACTGAATGCTAGCTACCTACCTACGGGGAGACTAGTTGACTGAATGCTAGCTACCTACCTACGGGGAGGCTAGCTGACTGAATGCTATCTACTACGGGGAGACTAGCGACGAATGTTCTACCTACCTAAGGGGAGACTAACTGACTGAATGTTAGCTACTACATACGGGGAGCCTTTCGATGCAATAGAACCAATGGTAGTCCCAAAACTGCAAACACCACCCATCTGGCACGGCGCAGGCTCAATTTCAGTTGCTAATTCTAATGTTAAACTGTTACAGATTGTTATTTTAGTGGAAATGAGTAGACACGGCCAACATGAATCCAGGGACAATAAAGATGTGAAGTCCAAGACTGTTATCTGTCCATAATGTCTTCATTAGAGAGGGCTGCACCTTTAATAGTGAATACATCTTTAATAAACTCTTATCCAAAGTGTCAGACTGTGGGAAGATAGATTTTTCTTAACTTTTTCTAATCAAATGTGTCTGCTCTGCCAGCTCTCTCTGTGTGTGTGTGTTGTGTGTGTGTGTGTGTGTGTGGTGTGGTGTGTGTGTATGTGTGTGTGTGTGTGTGGTGTGTGTTGTGTGTGTGTGTGTATATATATATATATATACACACACCAGGGTTGCCCAACTGGCGGCTCACTTTTTGTTGTTGTTGGACATAAAAGACTGTAAAAACACCAGCAAATCAGCTCCAAGTGATTTGAATTTTGAAAATCTGTTCCAAAGTATTCCCACGCATAATAGAGAGATAAACACTGATTATACCAATCATTAAGAACACCTTCCTAATATTGATTTGCCCTTTTGCCCTCAGAAAAGCCTTAATTGGTCGAAGCATGGACTCTACAAGGTGTCGAAAGCATTCCACAGGGATACTGGCCCATGTTGACTCCAATGCTTCCCACAGCTGTGTCACAGTTGGCTGGATGTCCTTTGGGTGGTGGACCATTCTTGATACACACAGGAAACTGTTGAGCGTAAAATACCCAGCAACATTGCAGTTCTTGACACAAACCAGTGCGCCTGGCACCTACTACCATACCCCGTTCAAAGGCACTTCCATTTTTTGTCTTGCCCATTCAGCCTCTGAATGACACACATACACAATCCATGTCTCAATTGTCTCAAGATTAAAAATCCTCCCTTTCATCTACACTGATTGAAGTGGATTTAACATCAATAAGGATCATAGCTTTCACCTGGATTCACCTGGTCAGTCTATCATGGAAAGAGCAGGTCCGTAATGTTTTGTATACTCAGTGTATGTGATCATATACGTATAAATGTACGCAAGGTTTGAAATTATTAAGTTTTAGTCTAATATTATATCTGTTTGGGCTTCTTGCGGTCAATTTCCAGTCTATTATTTGTAATTAAGTTCCGGCCCCCTGACCATCCGCTCAAGAAAAAAATCATCCCTCGGCTGAATTTAGGTTGATGATCCCACTCACTCCAGCTGGGAAGTTGAGTTTTCCAGACTCCAATCTGGATTTTGGTTTTGCTGGTGGTGGAGTAGGAGAGGGGAAAGGGAGGGATGAGGAGAAGGAGAGGGAAAAGGGAAAAAAGAAGGAGGGGAGGAGCAGACAGCTATCTGGTATGCCTTCACCTTGAATGCTCTTGACCGTTCTCCTCTCTCTATTTCCCTCGCCCCTCCCCTTTCATGAATGGAAAAAAAGCACATCCTCATCTGACACACCCGTAAACACTACCCTCCCTGACTCCAGTCTAAACTACCCCCTGACACTCCAGTCTAACACTAACCCTCCCTGACACTCCAGTCTAACACTAACCCTCCCTGACACTCCAGTCTAACACTAACCCTCCCCTACATTCCAGTCTACACTAACCCTCCCCGACACTCCCTAAACTAACCCTCCCTGATACTCCAGTCTAACACCCTCCCTGACACTCCAGTCTAACACTTCCCTGACACTCCAGTCTAACACTAACCCTCCCCTGACACTCCAGTCTAACACTAACCCTCCCCTGACACTGCAGTCTAACACTAACCCTCCCCTGATACTCCAGTCTAACACTAACCCTCCCTGACACTCCAGTCTAACACTAACCCTCCCCTGACACTCCAGTCTAACACTATCCCTCCCCTGACACTCCAGTCTAACACTAACCCTCCCCTGACACTCCAGTCTAACACTTCCCTGACACTCCAGTCTAACACTAACCCTCCCTGACACTCCGTAACACTAACCCCCCTGACACTCCAGTCTAACACTACCCTCCCTGACACTCCAGTCTAACACTAACCCTCCCTGACACTCCAGTCTAACACTTCCCTGACACTCCAGTCTAACACTCCCTGACACTCCAGTCAACACTAACCTCCCTGACACTCCAGTCTAACACTAACCCTCCCCTGACACTCCAGTCTAACACTAACCCTCCCCTGACACTCCAGTCTAACACTAACCCTTCCCTGACACTCCAGTCTAACACTAACCCTCCCCTGACACTCCAGTCTAACACTAACCCTCCCTGCACTCCAGTCTAACACTAACCTCCCCGACACTCCAGTTAACACACTAACCCTCCCTGACACTCCAATCTAACAATAACCCTCCCCTGACACTCCAGTCTAAAACTTCCCTGACTCCAGTCTAACAATAGTCCTCCCTGACACTCCAGTCTAACACTAAACCCTTCCCTGACACCTCAGTCTAACCTCCCCTGACACTCCAGTCTAACACTTCCCTGACACTCCAGTCTAACAATAGTCCTCCCCTGACACTGCAATCTAACACTAACCCTCCCTGACACTCCAGTCTAACAATAACCCTCCCCTGACACTCCAGTCTAACAGTAACCCTCCCCTCACACCCTCAGTCTAACACTAACCCTCCCCTGACACTCCAGTTTAACACTAACCCCCCCCTGACACTCCAGTATAACACTTCCCTGACACTCCAGTCTAACACTAACCTCCCCTGACACTCCAGTCTAACAATAATCCTCCCCTGACACTCCAGTCAACACTTCCCTGACACTCCAGTCTAACACTAACCCTCCCGACACTCCAGTCTAACACTAACCCTCCCCTGACACTCCAGTCTAACACTCCCCTGACACTCCAGTCTAACACTAACCCTTCCCTGACACTCCAGTCTAACACTAACCCTCCCCTGACACTCCAGTCTAACACTAACCCTCCCCTGACACTCCAGTCTAACACTAACCCTCCCCTGACACTCCAGTCTAACACTAACCCTCCCTGACACTCCAGTCTAACACTAACCCTCCCCTGACACTCCAGTCTAACACTAACCCTCCCCTGACACTCCAGTCTAACACTAACCCTCCCCTGACACTCCAATCTAACAATAACCCTCCCCTGACACTCCAGTCTAACACTTCCCTGACACTCCAATCTAACAATAGTCCTCCCCTGACACTCCAGTCTAACACTAACCCTTCCCTGACACCTCAGTCTAACCCTCCCCTGACACTCCAGTCTAACACTTCCCTGACACTCCAGTCTAACAATAGTCCTCCCCTGACACTGCAATCTAACACTAACCCTCCCTGACACTCCAGTCTAACAATAACCCTCCCCTGACACTCCAGTCTAACAGTAACCCTCCCTTGACACTCCAGTCTAACACTAACCTCCCTGACACTGCCAGTTAACACTAACCCCCCCCTGACACTACCAGTATAAACATTCCCTGACACTCCTAGTCTAACACTCACCCCTCCTCCCAGTCTAACAATACCTCCCCTGACACTCCAGTCTAACCTAA
>NW_021822976.1:28074-48074 GCF_901001165.1 Salmo trutta
CTCCTCTCCTTGTTCTCTGTCTGTCTCTCTGTTTCTCTCTTTCTCTCTCTCTTCTTGTTCTCTGTCTCTGTCTGTCTCTCTCTTTCTCTCTCTCTTCTTGTTCTCTGTCTCTCTGTTTCTCTTTCTCTCTCTCTTCTCCTTGTTCTCTGTCTGTCCCTCTGTTTCTCTTTCTCTCTCTCTTCTTGTTCTCTGTCTCTGTCTGTCTCTATGTTTCTCTCTCTCTTCTCCTTGTTCTCTGTCTCTCTGTTTCTCTTTCTCTCTATCTTCTCCTTGTTCTCTGTCTCTGTTTCTCTGTTTGTCTTTCTGTCTCTCTTCTCCTTGTTCTCTTTCTCTCTTTGTTTTCCTACACTATAATTCTCCGCCCCCTGTCTGTCTTTTCCCATCAGAATTGCAAAACAGTTAAAGTTGAGAACAGAAAGGAGGAGTCTCAGAGGACGTGTCAGTCTGGACATCTTGGGGAATGAGAGGGGAGACAGAGGAGGTTGACATAACACTGTCTATGTTGGACTGGCCGCAACATTAATACACACATACGCATGCATGGCCACTCATGCTCACACACACACACACTCTCTCTCTCATACAGTACACACTCTCTCTCTCTCTCACACACACACACACACACACACACACACACACACACACACACACACACACACACACACACACACCACACTCTCTCTCTCTCTCTTTCTCTCTCTCTCTCTCTCTCTCTCTCTCTCTCTCTCTCATACAGTACACACTCTCTCTCACACACACACACATACACACTTTCTCTCTCTGTCACACACACACACACACACACACACACACACACACACACACACACACACACACACACACACACACACACACACACACACACTCATGCTCTCACACACACACACACACTCTCTCTCTCTCTTTCTCTCTCTCTCTCTCTCTCTCTCTCTCTCTCATACAGTACACACTCTCTCTCACACACACACATGAAACAGTGCGGTGCAGAAGTGCATCAGTTTAGGTGCTGCGTAGCGGCGACCTGCAGCTGACACGCTCAACTCTTGACTCAACCTAAGTGGATTTGTAATCCCCAGTGGATTTAAAGTGTGTTTACTGTCACAGCTGAGTGTGTGTGTGTGTATGTATACTGTATGTGTGTGTATGTGTATACAATGTGTGTGTGTATACTATGTGTGTGTATACTATGCGTGTGTGTGGGTACTGTGTGTGTGCTTGTTTCCATTCATCCTTCACTGGATTCTCCCTATATCCTCCTATAGAGTATAGCCACGTCAACAACACATTGCCCATACTTGGCCATTGCCACCAACATGGCTCTAGTGTGGCATGAGGGTTGGGTTCAATGAATTGGATGGGTTGGACGATGCTTTGGCCGTTGACCCTCCCCCGCTGAGCCTCTGACCCCGGCCAGGCTAAGCCGCTTTGGGACTGAACCAGAGCTGAAACTGTCATCAGTCCATTAGTCTGCCTCTCAACTGGCACCCTATTCCCTATGTAGTGCACTACTTTTGACCAGAGCCCATAGGGCCATTTGACCAGAACCCATCAAAAGTAGTGCACTATATAGGGAATAGGGTGCCAGTTGGGACACATTCATGCTAATATGGTCTTGATGGGGCGGGAGTTAGGGAGTTAGCCGAGGATAGAGAGTATGTGTGGATGTGTGTATGTGTGTGTGTGACAAGACAGAAGTGAGGGCATTAGGGGTCAAACAGAGATCAGAGATCCTGCGGGGTAATGGCATGATAAAGATAGTGTTGTATTTCATTCTATTGGTGATGTAACCCTGCTCTGTTAAGGACAGGCAGCAGAGTTGTAATAAACTGTTGGTGGTGTTAGCGGGGGCCTGTGCACTCAAAAGCCTCACAGAGTGACTATGAAGTTAAATGCGCTTTACTATGCCGCTAACACAGTTACAGTAGCTATTAGCTCGGCCACCTGCACTCAGTATGTACAGCTTCACTGACGTTGAGAAGACAAATGCTTTGAAGACTAATAGTGGGCTAGGACTTTTTTTGGTTGACAACATTTGTATTTATTTTGTCATGTCTTTGTTGGGGGCGGTCACAGGTACAATACCTCCATTCATATAATTTCATATCAAGAAGAAGTAGAAGAAAACAATTTAAATAAAAGACCTCTCCCATACCACCCACCAGGGACCAGAGAAAACCCTCCCATACCACCCCCCAGCAACCAGAGAAAACCCTCCCATACCACCCACCAGGGACCAGAGAAAACCCTCCCATACCACCTCCCAGCAACCAGAGGAAACCCTCCCATACCACCCCCCCCAGCAACCAGAGAAAACCCCTCCCATACCACCCCCCAGCAACCAGAGAAAACCCTCCCATACCACCCCCCCAGCAACCAGAGGAAACCCCTCCCATACCACCCCCCCCAGCAACCAGAGAAAACCCTCCCATACCACCCCCCAGCAACCAGAGAAAACCCTCCCATACCACCCCCCCAGCAACCAGAGAAAACCCTCCCATACCACCCCCCAGCAACCAGAGAAAACCCTCCCATACCACCCCCCAAGCGACCAGAGGAAACCCTCCCATACCACCCCCCAGCGACCAGAGAAAACCCTCCCATACCACCCCCCCAGCTGACCAGCAGGAAACCCTCCCATACAACCCCCCAGCAACCAGAGAAACCCTCCCATACCACCCCCCCCAGCAACCAGAGAAACCCTCCCATACCACCCCCCCAGCAACCAGAGGAAACCCTCCCATACCACCCCCCCAGCGACCAGAGGAAACCCTCCCATACCACCCCCCCAGCGACCAGAGAGAAAACCCTCCCCATACCACCCCCCCAGCGACCAGAGGAAACCCCCTCCCATACCACCCCCCAGCAACCAGAGGAAGCCCTCCCATACCACCCCCCCCAGCGACCAGAGAAAACCCTCTCCCATACCACCCCCCCAGCGACCAGAGAAACCCCTCCCATACCACCCCCCCAGCAACCAGAGAAAACCCCCCATACCACCCCCCCAGCGACCAGAGGAAACCCTCCCATACCACCCCCCAGCGACCAGAGGAAACCCTCCCATACCCACCCCCCCCAGCAACCAGAGAAAACCCTCCCATACCACCCCCCCAGCAACCAGAGAAAACCCTCCCATACCACCCCCCCAGCGACCAGAGGAAACCCTCCCATACCACCCCCCCAGCGACCAGAGGAAACCCCCCATACCACCCCCCAGCGACCAGAGAAAACCCTCCCATACCACCCCCCCAGGCAACCAGAGAAAACCCTCCCATACCACCCCCCCAGCAACCAGAGAAAACCCTCCCATACCACCCCCCCAGCAAACCAGAGAAAACCCTCCCATACCACCCCCCCAGTGACCAGAGAAAACCCTCCCATACCACCCCCCCAGCAACCAGAGAAAACCCTCCCATACCACCCCCAAGCGACCAGAGGAAACCCTCCCAAACCACCCCCCCAGCGACCAGAGAAAACCCTCCCATACCACCCCCCCAGCGACCAGAGGAAACCCTCCCATACCACCCCCCCAGCAACCAGAGAAAAACCCTCCCATACCACCCCCCCAGCGACCAGAGGAAACCCTCCCATACCCCCCCCCAGCGACCAGAGGAAAACCCTCCCATACCACCCCCCCCAGCGACCAGAGAAAACCCTCCCATACCACCCCCCAGCGACCAGAGGAAACCCTCCCATACCACCCCCCCAGCAACCAGAGGAAACCCTCCCATACCACCCCCCCAGCGACCAGAGAAAACCCTCCCATACCACCCCCCCAGCGACCAGAGGAAACCCTCCCATACCACCCCCCCAGCAACCAGAGAAAACCCTCCCATACCACCCCCCCAGCAACCAGAGAAAACCCCCCCATACCACCCCCCCAGCAACCAGAGAAAACCCTCCCATACCACCCCCCCAGCGACCAGAGGAAACCCTCCCATACCACCCATCATTCTTAGTGGACTAGGTCTTGAATTTAAATGCTACCGAGCTGTAGAGTGTAGTGCCACCACTGAGGGGCCTCAGGGGCCACATTAAGTAGATAGACAGTCATATAAAGAAGTCCTAACTGTCAACTGACACACGCTGCTTATTGCCTTAATGGAGAGAGTCAGGCAGGTCGGCCAAACCACAGCCTCTAGACAGAGACTGGCAGGCTAGAATTATGGTAGGGAAGACTGTTTAAAGATGTTGTGTGTGTGTGTGTGTGTGTGTGTGTGTGTGTGTGTGTGTGTGTGTGTGTGTGTGTGTGTGTGTGTGTGTGTGTGTGTGTGTGTATGTGTGTACTCCTATCTGTGTCTCTCTCTCTCTGTGCCTTGCCCCAGCTGTGTCCTTCCCCTACAGCAACACAAATGAAAGTGTTTGGGAACGTAAGCTGTGTTCAACAGACTAACCCCATATTTACAAACAGAGGAGGAGCAAAGCAGCCCAGTCTGTGAGTCATCACACAACACCTGCACTTTGGACTCCATGCTGTGCTGCACTGAGTGTGTGGCTGTTTTAGGCTGGTCACAAGAAAGAGGTTGATTTCAGACATCTGAGAAGGTCCTGAGGACATGGATAAATGCATTCGTCGATGCTCAAAAAACCATGTCCTGAGACTCAGAGCCAGACTGCTGCTAAGACCACTGGCCACGGCAGTTCACAGTTCTCTAGCAAGCAGGGAGAGTAGTTGATGATACTTAATGGAAACAGAACATAGTTTTTCATCATTTGGTTTTAAGACTTCCCCAAACCATTGCACAAGCTACTCAGAATGAATACCTGAATTTAACCCTATCAGTTGTTTCTTTTTAACCTTGTAACCAAGCGGAATCCACTTTCATCCAATTACGGCAAATCTTAAAGTGAAACTATGAGATCAGGTTGGTGTTTTAACTCAATCCATAAAGTTCCATATCAGGATATCCTTTTTTTTACAATACATTGTATCGTTTAGACAATATCGCAATATTCTTTTTTTGCGCTAGTTGGCTGTACCTGCACCATTTTGATTTCCATGACTGATCAAAACTCCTTTTTTAATGTCTCTCTCTTGTCCCTCTGCAGCAGACATGGTGAGCAATATGTCTGGAACATCAAATCACGATACATAGAGGATCGTGAGAACCACAATAAATATTGAATCGGCACATAAGTATGGTGATAATATCGTAACGTGACGTCCCTGGCAATTCCCAGCCCTAGGAGGGAGGTGACAGGGTACAGTTACAGGGGACAGTCACGCTGTGCAGATGCACCAACACAAACACACTCTTCAAATCACACACACACACACACACACACACACACACACACACACACACACACACACACACACACACACACACACACACACACACACACACACACACACACACACACACACACGTATGCTATGCACAAGCACATGCTTGACACACATATAAAGATTTTTCCCCCACACACAAACACTGCTGAGGCCATAACATACATGTGGGAAACATGAGAGCACATGACAGCGACTACACCAACTAACCAAAACAGCCCATGTTTCTGTCCCCTCAGCTGTTGCTGGAGAACACCAACGGAGGCATCAGGCACTAAGTGTGTGTTTACCGGATCTTAGGAAGCTACAGTTAGCGAGGGAGTGCTCTGTGTGTGTATGTGTGTGTGTATGTGTGTGTGTGTGTGTGTGTGTGTGTGTGTGTGTGTGTGTGTGTGTGGGTGTGTTCCGCGCGTCTGTATGTGCTCACGTGTGTCTGTGTTTAACCCTTTTACGTAACAGCCGAGGTCCTTGAGTTCAGTTGAATTTAAAGACAGAGAGAGAAGGAGAGAGGGAAAAAGGAGGCAGGGAAGGGCAGAATGAGAGGATGCTGCCAAAAAAGAGAGGTGAGCTGTAAAGACGGTGTGTGTGTGTGTGTGTGTGTGTGTGTGTGTGTGTGTGTGTGTGTGTGTGTGTGTGTGTGTGTGTGTGTGTGTGTGTGTGTGGTGTCAGACAGGGAGGAATCTGCAGTACTTGATCTGCTGTGCTGCTCCCCACATCAAGCACCAGCTGAGCCTCTCAGTTAGTCTGAGCCCTGACCCCTGAACCCTCGCCTGCTCCAGCCACCCCAGAGACAAGCCTCTTCACAGAGAGAGAGAGGGAAGGAAGGCGAGGGAGGGTGGGTGCAAAGGAACGAGGGATGGGGAGGAGAGGGGGGCATATATCGTGTTCCTTTAAATTCAGCCTGCTGCTACTGCCCCTGGTACACAGTACAGTCGACTTATGCAGCCATGAAACGAAAGAAAATAAAACATTGGCTGCTATACACATCCTACATGTAGAGATGTAGAGTACTTTACACACAACCGTAGGATATTCCTCACCTAACTGTATGACAAAGACCCCCAGCTAAAACCTCACACACACACCCTCATCCCTTCATTCCCCATCCCCCGGTACCTGTCCAAAACCCTGCTGTTTCACAGCTTCACTCCCAGATAAATCGATAACTTATGCGCTGACTGATTCTCATTTAGTCTTTGGCATTAACATTAAGGACGAATGGAACATTTTCTTGGCCCCAGAACATGGATTTTTTATTTGCATTTTAGGTGATTTCTTTTTCCTTAAAGGTGGTCTTTCTTACATTTCAATGCATCGTATTTTTAGCTGGCGGATATAAGTCCTTGACTAAACATCAAAGAGAGAGTGTGTGTGTGGACTGTGTATGAGTCACTGTAAACGTGGATGAGAGAGTGAGTGTGTGTGAGCTCGACTGTATGTGTGTGCAAGTGTGTGTGAGTGTGTGCTCTCGACTGTGTGTGTGTGTGTGTGTGTGTGTGTGTGTGTGTGTGTGTGTGTGTGTGTCCACAGTGAGTAATCATGGCAGCAGAAAACTACTGTCATTAAAAGGTCTTTAAGTGTGAACCCCAGAGACCATTGTTCTCTGCTGTCAACTCAACTTATCAAAAATTATTATGGGTCAATGTGTTGACAGTATGCATGTGTGTGTGAGTGTGTGCGTCTCTGAGTGTGTGTTTGTGTGCGCACATTTTGTGTGTGTGTGTGTGTGTGTGTGTCTCTCTCTCAGTGTGTGTGAGTGTATAAAGCGGCCCTTGACCTCAGAAAACCTTCCCTGTAGAGGAGCTCCCTCTCTCTCTATCTTTCTCCAGCTCTCTCTATCCCACCATGTCTTTCTCTCCCGCGCTCTCTCTCTATCCCTCTCTCTTTCTCTCTTGCTCTCTCCCTCTTTCACTCCTCCTTCCTTTCATATCACAAATAGAGTGATCATCCCACATTCCCTCTCTCCTCCCTCTTCTTTTCTGCTTTCCTTCTCTCTGTCTTTCAGAGTTTAAGGGTCTCTTGTTAAACTTGAGGATACAATAACTCCTGTCACATTACTAGTAGAATTCCCTTTACATTGTGTTTCTGCAACGACCATCCCAGCACTTAGAGAGAATCTAACCAGTGTTTTTGACAAGGTGCATCTCTCTCTCTCTCTCGACTTTCAGAAGACTAGCTGAATAGGCACAACACTCTCTCTCTCTACGTCAGCGTACTCCCCCTCTTCTCTAGACCACACCTCTCTCTCCCTCAACACAGTTCACCTGAGGTGACCCCCCCCCCTGTTTGCTATGCTGCAAACAACCACACACACTTATGTCAAACACACTGCCAGCACACCTGCACAGAGAGAGGGAGAAAGAGAGGGGGGGAGAGAGAGGGAGGGAGAGAGAGAGAGAGAGAGAGAGAGAGAGAGGGGGGTTGAGAGAGAGAGGGGGGAGAGAGGGAGGGAGAGAGAGAGAGAGAGAGAGAGAGCGAGAGAGAGAGAGAGAGGGGGGTTGAGAGAGAGAGGGGGGAGAGAGGGAGGGAGAGAGAGAGAGAGAGAGAGAGCGAGAGAGAGGGGTTGAGTAAATGTATGAGAGAAATAATGAGATTGAAAGAAAAGGAGAGAAAGCAAAGAAAAAGTAGATGAAAGTAGAGAAGAGTCTCTAGCAGAAACACCTGGGGTCTTTACTTTATTTCCCCCCCAAACAAACCCACTGACCTATTACAATAGATTGTTTATAGATACTAGCCTACTAAACTAGGCTATATAGGTTTAGTCTCTGCTGCTCCCCATACTGGAACTAACCGTACAGAGCCTACAACCCATTCTAACCCATTGTGACGTCACACAGCCTAATGTACGGGGTTATCTGAGGACTCAGGGTGGAGCAGGGCTGTTATCCACTAGTCCTTTCCCCTATCTCAAGTGGCCCTTTTCATGGGTTGATTGTACAGCAATAAACACAAGAAACCACTACAACCATGCATATAAAAAGATAGAGAGAGTCAATAACAGAGGAAATGGAAGTCATTAAGTCAATGGACAAAGTTAATATGTTGTAGAGTATCTATGTGTAACCTATTGGTTTTAGGTCCAGCCTAATTCACCTTGAACTCTCTTGATTTGTTCTGAGAGTGAACGAACCATGTCTGTGTGTCTGTGTGTCTGTCTCTGTGTCTCTGTGTCCGTGTGTCCGTGTGTCTGTGTGTTGCACTTAACCCTAACTGCTAATGAAAGTCGCTTTGGATAAGAGCATCTGCTAAATAAATAAAATGTAAAATGTAGAAAGTTATCTTGATCACATTTTCCTGAACAACACCATCTGCGGTGAAGTATACATCAGTTATTGAACCAGTAGACAAACAGAGACATGTGGCCACACTAACGTCCAATCCATGATGAAAGACAAACAGAGAGAGAGAGGCAGAGATCAGAGTGGGGGATTTGACCGGGAGAGATGGTGAGTGGGTAAAAGTGATTGTGTACGCGTAGAGGGATTGTGCGTGTGTACGTACGTGTGGAGTGTGAGTTTGTTTTAACGTATGTACGTGCGTTTAAAAGTGTTTGTGTGTGAGAAAAAGCTAACGAATATTAGCGTGTGTGTGTGTGTCTCTCTCTCGTGTGTGTGTGTGTCTCTCTCTCGTGTGTTTGTGTGTGTGTCTCTCTCTCGTGTGTTTGTGTGTGTTTCTTCTCTGCGCCAATGTATATGTGTCTCTCTCTCTTCTCCGCGTCAGTGTGTGTGTGTGTGTGTGTGTGTGTGTGTGTGTGTGTGTGTGTGTGTGTGTGTGTGTGTGTGTGTGTGTGTGTGTGTGTGTGTGTGTTTGGGATTAAGAGCTTCACCCCTGGACCTCCAAATGAGATAGGGGATTACAGGAACACATCCGCCACCTGCCATTTTAAACCCAGAAATTACAACAACTTTTAATCAACAACAACAGTCACCCAGTCAAGACAAGCATCACACACACACAGTCATTCTTACCCAGTACTATGTGTGTGTGTATGTTACTATCTGATCATCATCATTGCCCCAGTACATTGATAGGGGATCAGGTGGAGATTGAGGGATCGTCAGCACCTGGTGCTAACATCCTGTTAGCTCTAATGTTACCTCTAACTTACCTGTCTAAACTGTCTGCCCATGGTTTGGACTATAGACTGCGACAGACCGTTGATAGGCCTCCACCCACTCTGGAGGGTTTAGGTGTCAGTGAGACAGGTGATACCAGGTGTAACTGAGGACACTGCCTTGTTGTACCTGTTCTGTGATGACTGAAAATAAACAACCCAATGAACTCAGACACCTCAAACATTCCTGAAATGCAAGAGAGGCAGTTTCTCAGAGGTGGGAAAAGTCCCCAGTTGTCCTACTTGAGTAAAAGTTGTAATCATCTTGTACTCTTTTACCATCGCTTTGGAAGGCAATTGATATATCTGGTACTGAAAATAGCTTTAGTTTTCTGGTAGGACTATAGGGCCCTCCGGAGCTGGCCTTGGCTCTGCCTGCACGGCCCCAACATCATCCAGCAGCATGGTCAGTCCGGAAGGGAGATTGGTTGGTCCGTAGGGAGGCTGGATCACACACAGTATCTCCTTCCACTTCTCAGATGACAGAGCTGCTGTATTCATACCACAGGGTTTACTAGGAGGGAAAACCATACTGGCTTTGCCCTTACTAACAGTGATAAAAAAAGGTTTCTTCAAATCAAATCAAATGGTATTTATCACATGCGCTGAAACCAACAGGTGTAGACCTTACAGTGAAATGCTTACTTACAAGGCCATAACCAAAAATGTAGGTTTAAGAAAAATACTTAAAAAAAAGAAAAGAAATAAAAGAAACAAATAATTAAAGAGCAGGAGTAAATAACAATAGCGAGGCTATATACAGGGAGTACCGGTACAGAAGCTCTTTCCGGTAATACGAGACGGTGGCAGCAACATTATGTACAAAATAAGTTACAAACAATGCGAAAAGACTAACAAAATAGCCTGGTTGGTTAAGAGCCAGTAAAACATCAGCCATCCTCTCCGGCGCCATTGCTTTCAAACTTCTTGGACCAGTTCAAGAGGGTTAGCTGAAATAATAGCATATTTGACAGCAGAACTAAAACAATATTAAAGTGGAATTCCTACATCATGAAATAAGCTACTCAGTTGTGTTGGGGAAGCTACCAATTACTTCACACTGGAAGCTCTATTCCGTTTATTTTTATCCAAAAAAAACTCCCTAGTCCTTGCCGAAGACAAGCATAACCATAATATGATGCAGCCACCACCATGCTTGAAAACATTACGTGGTTCTCAGTGATGTGTTGTGTTGGATTTGCCCCAAACATAATGCTTTTGTATTCAGGACATAGTTCATTTCTTTGCCAATTTTTTTGCAGTTTTACTTTAGTGCCTTATTGCAAACAGGAGGCATGTTTAGGAACATATTTATTCTGTACAGGCTTCCTTCTTTTCACTCTGTCATTTAGGTTAGTATTGTGGAGTAACTACAGTGTTGTTGATCCATCCTCAGTTCTCCTATCACAGCCATTAAACTCTGTAACTGTTTTAAAGTCACCATTGGTCTCATGGTGAAATCCCTGAGCAGTTTCCTTCCTCTCTGGAAACTGAGTTAAGATGGACGCCTGTATCTATGTAGTGATTGGGTGTATTGATACATCATCCAAAGTGTAATTAATAACTTCACCATGCTCAAAGGGATGTTCAATGTCTGCTTTTTTTATTTACCCATCTACCAATAAGTGCCCTTCTTTGCGAGGCATTGGAAACCCTCCTTGGTCCTTGAGGTTGAATCTGTGTTTGAAATTCACTGCTCGACTGAGGGACCTTAGAGATAATTGTATGTGTGGGGTACAGAGATGAGATAGTCATTCAAATATCATGTTAAACACTATTATTGTACACTTACCTGTACCTCCGCACATTGACTTGGTTCCGGTAACCCCTGTATATAGCCTCGTTATTGTTATTTTATTGTGTTACTTTTATTTTGATTTTCTTTTTTACTTTAGTTGATTTAGTAAATATTTTCTTAAAACTGCAATGTTAAGGGCTTGTAAATAAGCATTTCACGGTAAGGTCTACACCTGTGGTATTCGGAGCATGTGACAAATAAAATTTGATTTTATTTGATTGATTTGATATGAGTCCATGCAACTTATTATGTGACTTGTTAAGCTAATTGTTGCTCCTAAACGTATTTAGGCTTGCCATAACAAAGGGGTTGAATAGTTATTGACTGAAGACATTTCAGCTTTTCATTTTTAATGAATTTGTAAAAATGTCTAAAAACATAATTCCACTATGACATTATGGTGTATTGTCTGTAGGCCAGCGACACAAAATCAGGCTGTAACACAACAAAATGTGGAAAAGTCAAGGGGTGGGAATAGTTTCTGCCGGCACTGTAGCTCACTACTCAGGTCATAGTTTCTTCCCTTAAAACTCCCAATCTGTTCAACTTCTGACAGACTAGAAAGTCTGTGACGGACTAGAAAGTTTTGTGACAGACTCTGGTCAGGAAGCAGTGTTTTGGCGGGCCCAGCACTACCCCTCTGTGGTAGCAGGGAGTCCCAGCTGGAGAGGGGTTCGGCTGGGGAGCTGCACCACATGGGGTCCACTGTCCTGTCCTGGGCCTACTCTGGGACTCAGGCCTCATCTGTGTGTGTGCAGTGTGTGTCCGTCCTGTGTACTGTGTATGTGGGTGTGTGTGCGTGCGTTCATGTGTGTACTGTGTGTGTGCGTGCGTTCATGTGTGTGCGTTCATGTGTGTGCGTGTGCGTGTGTGTGTGTGTGTGTGTGTGTGTGTGTGTGTGTGTGTGTGTGTGTGTGTGTGTGTGTGTGTGTGTGTGTGTGTGTGTGTATGTTTATTTGCACCAGGTGCCGACTGGGGATCAGGTGGCCAATGTGTGGGATTGTAGAAACAGCCTGGGGAGAGTGTGGCGGGAGAATGTCACACATACACATTTAGTCTCCTTTCTCCCTCTCCTTTTCTCCCTCCTTTCTCTCCCTCCTTTCCTCCCTCCAACACCCACTCCCTCTAACACACACTCCCTCTAACACACTAACATGTGCATCACATTCAATGAGAGGGTTTTGGGAAGGCAGAAATGAGCCCAGCTGATTCTCTCTAGCATCGTATGGAATACTAACCTCTACTTACGCACAGAGTATTTATTACAGTGGTACCATCACCATCTAGGGACATGTACCATCACAGAGTATTACAGTGGTACCATCACCATCTAGGGACATGTACCATCACAGAGTATTACAGTGGTACCATCACCATCTAGGGACATGTACCATCACAGAGTATTACAGTGGTACCATCACCATCTAGGGACATGTACCATCACAGAGTATTACAGTGGTACCATCACCATCTAGGGATATTTAACATCTACAGGGATCGTCCACACTCAAGGAATAACAGTTAGAATCTATGAGCTCTAATTAAACCAATACATCTGAGTAGTTTATACAGATGAACAGACTAATGCTACTAGTGCTCAGAAACTGGATCTATACAAATGCTATGCAGATCATGATGGCTCCTGCTTCAAATCAACATGCGTGCTACTGAATATTTATATGTGACAGAGAGCCACAGTTCAAAATCATATAGACTCATGTATTATACATTGTGTGTGTGTGTGTGTGTGTGTGTGTGTGTGTGTGTGTGTGCGTGTGCGTGTATACGTGTGTGAGTAAGGGTGTATGTGAGCGAGTGTGTGAGTTTGTGTATGTGTGTGTGTGTGTGTGTGTGTGTGTGTGTGTGTGTGTGTGTGTGTGTGTGTGTGCGTCGGAGGAAGGCAGCACCAACTGGGCACAGTGCCTTGGCCACATCAATATGCGCGCTGGTGAAATGCTTCCCCCATGCTACACAGCAGACCCCACTTTCGTAGGCCTGCAGTGGGAAAGGTTATGTATGCATCCCAAATGGCACCATGTTCCCTACATAGTGCACTACTTTTGACCAGGGCCCATATAGAGAATAGGGTGTCAAAAGTAGTGCACTAAATAGGGAACAGAGTGCCATTTTAGACACAGACTACGTCACCGGATATGGAGATGGAGGAGAGTTCTCATAGCAAGTTTACCCGGGCGGCCACACCGAGGTCCCTGCCAGACCAGCCCTGAAGACCAGCCCTGAAGACCTGCCCTGAAGACCTGCCCTAGCAACACCCCGGTGGCACCGCCGGCATGCCAGACAGTCACCACCGCTGCCCTGGATACCACCCAGCCAAGGTTTTCTGGGAGCCCGCGGTTGCCATGGAGGCAGCCAAATTGGGGTCCAATAAACGTGAGGAACAGATTGTCGGGGGGGACACGTTGCGGTGGCGAGACAGAGGAGAGGGGGGTAGAGGGGGGGTTAGGTGCCATGGCAACCTAGATCATATTGTGGTTCTGATCTGATGAACATACTGCATATTGAATTATTTATTTATATATTTAATGACTGTTGAACTAAAAAGATTAAAAACAGCCTAATTGACCGTGTTTAACCAGTGTTTAAGAAGTAGAAGACGAGTCAGAAATTAACTGTTAAAAGCCGCTCTACCTTGGTGTTTCTGTCTCTCAGTGCTGTCTACCTGGGTGTTTCTGTCTCTCAGTGCTGTCTACCTGGGTGTTTCTGTCTCTTTGTGCTGTCTACCTGGGTGTTTCTGTCTCTTTGTGCTGTCTACCTGGGTGTTTCTGTCTCTCTGTACTGTCTACCTGGGTGTTTCTGTCTCTCAGTGCTGTCTACCTGGGTGTTTCTGTCTCTCTGTACTGTCTACCTGGGTGTTTCTGTCTCTCTGTGCTGTACTGTCTACCTGGGTGTTTCTGTCTCTCTGTACTGTCTACCTGGGTGTTTCTGTCTCTCTGTACTGTCTACCTGGGTGTTTCTGTCTCTCTGTACTGTCTACCTGGGTGTTTCTGTCTCTCTGTACTGTCTACCTGGGTGTTTCTTTCTCTCTGTGCTGTCTACCTGGGTGTTTCTGTCTCTCTGTGCTGTCTACCTTGGTGTTTCTGTCTCTCTGTACTGTCTACCTTGGTGTTTCTGTCTCTCTGTACTGTCTACCTGGGTGTTTCTGTCTCTCTGTGCTGTCTACCTTGGTGTTTCTGTCTCTCTGTGCCGTCTACCTGGGTGTTTCTGTCTCTCTGTGCTGTCTACCTTGGTGTTTCTGTCTCTCTGTGCTGTCTACCTGGGTGTTTCTGTCTCTCTGTACTGTCTACCTGGGTGTTTCTGTCTACCTGGGTGTTTCTGTCTCTCAGTGCTGTGCACCTGGGTGTTTCTGTCTACCTGGGTGTTTCTGTCTCTCAGTGCTGTCTACCTCGGTGTTTCTGTCTACCTGGGTGTTTCTGTCTCTCAGTGCTGTGTACCTGGGTGTTTCTGTCTTTCTGTACTGTAGTTGCTAACTGCTCTACAACACCATTGTCTGATCTATTTATCCCATCTATCATCTCCTTCCTAATTAAAACTTGACACTGTGGAAACAGTGGAAACTAGGACGCATTAGCACCTAGTTTACACCCTGGTCCCTTGGCTCACAGTTCCCGGCATGCCGCGACACACACACACACACACAGTCAGACTTCAGTGTCACACCGCTTCACCGTGTTGTCCCTGAGGCCGCAGAGTTCCAGTGGCACTAACCTTGTCTCACTATCAAACTATTGAAAGGACTATCATATAGCAAAAAGAGTAACACCAACACCTTCCTTAGAAAAAACCTCCCCGAAAATAATCCACACTTTAACAGTTACATCAGCTTCTCCCCAGCACCCCCACCCCAATCCAGTCTGCCTAACAACTAGGCCTACAACCCTGCCAAAAATACCATCCCCCCACACACACACACACCACCCCCTACCAGATACAACATATACCATATCTAACAAACAATCCCTCCTTAAAACCATCCTATTGATGAAGACTCCCACCTGCTCTACCCACATACACCATCCACACACACACTCCTACCCACCCCCTATACACACACAACCTGACTCCTCCCCCCCACACACACACACCTTCTGCCCCAGTGTAAAACTCACCCCGTTATCTAAAACAAGTGTTGTACCCTGAACCCTCCATGGTGTCCCCTGAACCCTCCTTTCTCTCCCCTCAGAGAAATCTCTCCAGTTCATCATGAATGGAGCCCTTTGAGGAGGAGAGAGCCTTGTTTCCTTCATAACCATGTATCTACCACCGTTCACTGGCCTGGTTGTGGTTTGTCTATTCCTCATTGAGGTTGAGGGACAGTAGAAGACACACAGAGGCGACGCACACTCACCACCACGTACAGCACACACACTCAAACACAGACGTTCATGTGTGTCCCCCCATCCTGTTGTTCCCTATCCCGTTTCATCCCTCTTTCTATCCCGTTTCATCCCTCTTTCTGTCCCGTTTCATCCCTCTTTCTATCCCGTTTCTATCCCGTTTCATCCCTCTTTCTATCCCGTTTCATCCCTCTTTCTATCCCGTTTAATCCCTCTTTCTATCCCATTTCATCCCTCTTTCTATCCCGTTTCATCCCTCTTTCTTCTCCTCCGTCTAGTGTCCTAGATCTGTGTCCAAACTGATTTGAGGCGTACTCTCTTCCACAGACTTACTCTCTGCCAAATGATGATTCTCTGCAGTTTGCTCTGTTTTGGTGCTTTGCTCTTTAGCCCTAGCTAGCTACCACCCTCTTGCACGGCTTTAAACCTCTCTCCTTCTCACGGCGTAAACAACACCAAACGATGCCCTTACCAAGGTTGTCTTCTAAAGAGGATTCTGAGAAGGAAGCAAAAGGAACAAGGAGAGAAAACGGCTCCTTGGAGAAAGAGAGAGATTGAGAGAGAGGAAATATACAATTACGGCGGTAATGATACCTGAATATCAGCCAAATCACTATGATACATCATT
The DNA here is from genome assembly GCF_901001165.1 of Salmo trutta. Taxonomy (NCBI): domain Eukaryota; kingdom Metazoa; phylum Chordata; class Actinopteri; order Salmoniformes; family Salmonidae; genus Salmo; species Salmo trutta. The sequence continues at coordinate 44,254 of NW_021822976.1, forward strand.
TAGTGTATTTAAATGTAATATAATAATTAGGCCTCTGTTAAAATTCTAATCAATATGAAAGGTTAAAACAGTATTTGCTAATATTTTCACTAATTATCGCCCCTCTATAATAACACACCTGGATTGAATGAACAGCTTCTGCAGAATATATGAACGTCAGAGAATTTATCAAAACAAAGGAAAACTAACGACAGTAAAATCTCCCGATTAACAACACCAAAATAAAGAGGCATAATAAAACCTTTTCTTTGAGGATTTTTTTTAACCTACATTTTTCATTCCCGAAATTGTTGTTCAGAAATCTTTTTTTGCAACTGACAAACAGTTCAGTCGGTCCATGGTGCTAATGAGCCTTTGAGAGGGCATTCATCTGAACTGCGAAGAAGAATATAAACAAAAGGGGGACAACATAAAGAAAAGAAAGAGAGGATCAGAAGGACGGAGGTTGGCAAGGATAGTGTGTGAACATTTGGCATCTTTGACAGAGAGCAGCTAAGCTACACGGTGCCAGAAACCAACCGCCACTGACGACACCACTAGTATTCCTCTCACTTCTTACCACTAGACCCCAATCCTCCCTCCCCGAATTAAGACCACACTCATCACGAGTCTTCATTCTTTCATCCACAAATAAAAAGCTGATTTTTTTTTCATTTCGTTTTCTCTCTCTTTTCGTTCAGTAAAAACTGGAGGCCGACCGTTATGGTTTTTTCCGGGTCCGATACCGATTCAGATTCTTTGATGGACAATACAGATATATCTGTCAATATACTGTTTTATTGAAAGGATATTTAAAAGTTCGCATAAATTGCCATCCAAAACAGCAATTATCAAAGAAATATGCTTCAAATGTTGATTTGTAACACTGTGACAATAATGACACATCATGAGAATGCCGGCGAGTCTTCAGATGAGCTTTAGATTCCCTTTCTTAATCCTACTTATTGAATATCAGTTATTGTGGAATTATCGTTCGATATCGATATATAACCTCAAAAGGCCCTTATCAGCTGATAATACTGGTGAAACAAGCTCTAAAACCAGAATATGTTCTATTGTTTTTCTGATATGCAACAAAATAAATGTGTGATAATCACCACTGTGGATCTGATTCTGTATTGTGTAGCATCACCATAGAAAAGCTCATGTTATAATAGCTAGCAGTGTTAGCCTTAGCCAAGCTGTGTGAGTAGCTAGCTAAGCGACAGTATTGGGGAACAGGGGGACTGCCAAAGATGAACCCACCGAATAGGCCATGTTCCCTGGCTTAACACCCTCAACATGCTCTCCGGCTGGGACTGAGCCTGGACTGGCCTGGAGCTCTGCTCTCCACTCAGTTAGTATCCCTCCATTCCCTCCTTCTGTCTCAGAGGTCGAGGGAACCCTTCTGTGAAGGTATATGGTTTTGGGGACCGAACACATTTCATGCTTGGCTCTGGTACAAAAGCCTGAAAAGAGACCAGGCACTGAGAAGACGCAATATTAATACAGACCATAACGATACCACCCTATCACTCTGTTTGTTTACTCTCTTTCTTTCTTTCGATTACCTCTTCATTTTCTCTTTCTCATTATTTTATTTCTCTCTTTCTCATTGTTTCTCATTCTTTCATTCTCTCAATTAGGACTACCTCTTTTTCTCTTGATCATTTTCTCTCGTTCTCTTTCTCTTGTTCTCTCTCTCTCTTACTCAATATTTTTCCTAATAAAACCCAAAAGGGCCTAGTCAGCGGAAGAAAAATAATGCTTAGGTAAGTAGCAAGCCTACTACCCCCATTTGAATTGAACAATCGTTAATTTGTTCAAACCTAATAAAGTGTTCACCTAAAAATGCCTGACCAGTCGCTATCAGCCAGTAACTACAATACTGTACAAACACACTGTCTGTTTCTGGGAATGATAGAACCACATTCAGAGTAATTCTATTGAAAATTGACTACCTCTCATTATTTCTATAGTACATAACCCCAAAAATGTATATATTCCTAAAGTGAAAATATCTATGAATTTAAAGTGAATGTAAGTCTATTTATAGTTTAAAAATGTGGGAAATCTATTATCCAGCTCCCGTTCCCAGAGAAAGCAGATTTATGTAACCTCAACGTTGAGGAAATATAAATTACAATACTAACAAAGTAACCAACTGTATCCATAACTCACAATGATACATGTTTTATTAGACGGTGAATAACACACCAATGAAAAGGTAAGTGGGTATTTAGTAATGTAGAAAACATGTGCAGCCATTTATTCTCAGACACGGACTGAAATAAGATCCGTCTTTTCCTTTTGTGAATTTGCAGAACATTTTGGGGCCAAAAAAGCTGTCGGTTCGCTGTTGATTTTGAACGGATTAACAGGGAAAGTGGGTTTCAAAACAAACTGTATCCAAGGAATAAAGAAGGCTGTTTTGTGTTATTTTTTCAAAACAAATGCCCTTCTCAATTTCTCTAAACACTCTAAATTTCTTTGGACTTGTGAGAGAGAGAGAGAGAAAAAAAGGGAGAGTAATTATAAAGAAAGAAGATAAGAACAGAGGAATGGCTAAACTGGTTAAAAAAAACGGCTTCGTTTGTCTCTCAGTTCCGTCACGATTCCGGAGCCCCCGATTTCACTGGAATAATCTGTTTACCAGCCAGACATCTCCAACACTCTAACTCCTCACTCACTCACACACACTCCATCACACGACGACGGACGGGGAAGCAGGTATCTAGATAGACAGAGATGTTTTTTTCCTCCGATCCGGACAAAGAGAAGGAGGCTTATGATCGTTATGTAAAACCCAAAGAGCCCAAATTCTGTTTCTAGAACAAAGAGAAGCCGTGAAGGGAACCGCATCACAACAGAGCAATAACAAACAAAAAATGATACTGGTCAGTCATTTAACAGGGGAGACCAACCAAAATCCAATGTTAATGGGACACCAAAATACAAATCAAAGGATCACCAAAACCCAACATTAACAGAAGAACAAAAGCCAATGGTTATTGGGACACCAAAACACAACTTTGACTTTGAGTGAAAAGCAAATGTTGACTCAACACAGTCATTCCAAATCTCTGTCTGGAGTCTCTGTAATTATGTCCTGTTGGATTAATGGAGTCCGGGTTCCTGCCGACCGTGTTGGCCTGGTTTATGTCTGTCACACTCAGCCCAGCAAGGGGTTGTGTGTCTTAGCGACGGCGGTTTTTGGCTGGCCCGGTTCTGTTAGTGGACCTCCAGAAACACACACTTTATTCCAAAGATGAGAACACTCTCTGTTAAACAGCGAGGCGTCTTCCTCTCTTCACCCTCCTCTGCTCGGACTCTACTTTCGTATTGGTGTTGGTGTGACAGCATGTCCCTACTGTCCTGCAGACATGGCCCTCTATTCATCCTGCATGTCCAGCTGAAGACAACACAGGGCCTCAGTCAGTCAGCGGTGGATTGAGGGCGCTCATTGCCGAACCAGCTCTGCATGGAAAGATTGCTTCTACAGGGCCTAATTCCCACTGAACACAATAGATCTCCTCAACGGCAATGACGCCGTCTCACTCCCCGTTCTCTGTCCTCCCTTATTTTGTCCCTTCTCGCCTCGTATTTTCTATGTCATGAAACACCAATAAACCCTGACGGTACTTAGTATACTTCACCAATGCCGACCTAAACACTTGCTCCTCCTGATGTCATTCATACGAGACGCGACGGGTTGGTCAGGGATCCAGGAAGTAATTAACAACAGATTATCTTCATGGGAAAAATAACAAGGAGAACGGAGAACTGGCGGGAACCGAACGGAACCGCAGGAACCTGGTGAATCAATCAACTGGCTGTGTTGG
>NW_021822976.1:53074-68074 GCF_901001165.1 Salmo trutta
GATGTGCTGATTTTCATGCCATTAACGCGCACATAACAGGCATGTCATTGTGCAGAGCTACAATCCTTATAATACACCAATAAATGGTTTCAGGAATGACTCAAATTAAAGCGTTATTCAAACAGAGCAGGAAATTCAACTTTGTATCAAGTTAAAATCCATGTAACACAAAGGACAGGAGAGAATACCAACACAAGAACACAAGAAATAGTCTCTTCAGAAATACCCTCATACCTGCTTAGTCTGCTAACACAATAACTCAAATAATAATAACTCAAGTTCTGAATAAAACATCACTGCCAGTCCTCAATAAAAATCATGCATATGAATGATCTTTGCCAAAAGCTATGAATTCACGTCAATACTCAAATTCTATCAACAACAAAACAGTCATCACAAAACAGAAGGGGAAAAATAGAAAAATAAAACCTTGGTAGTTACCATTTCGCTGTCTCATGATAAATTCACTGCGCCAGACAAAACAGTATACCAGTTCGATACTGGTTTACTGAGTCAATACAACAACTTCCGCAACTACAGTATGTTACAAATTACAAAACAAATGAAGAAGAACGGCAGGAGGGGAAAAAAACGGAGGAAAGCTGCAGAAATTGTCCAATAAATGCAAGAAGAAGAAAAACAAAGTCAAGAAGGAAGGAGAGGCAAAGGAGGGGGTGAGGATGGTGTAGTACCAGCACAGAAACACAGGAGGTACTGTGGTAGAAGAGCTGCTAAACCAGGTGGTGTTCAACAACACCGGAGAGAGAGAGAGAGAGCGAGAGAGCGAGAAAGTGGAGGGAAAGTTAAAAAGTGAATTACAAAACAACAACAAAGGTTGTATGCATGTAATAAAATATAATACAATTTAAATAAAGCGATGAGATCAGTTTAAAAATGTTAAATGAAATCGCTTCTTTGTTCGCTTTCAAAAAAGGAAAAATTTTTGGGGGGCCAAAAACAAAACAAAAATGCTTTGGCAAAGCAGTAGTATGGTGGTACTGGTTCAGATCTGTAGGCTAAGTAAGGCTCACGGATAGAGAGAGAAACTGAGAGTCGGAAGAAGAGAGGGAGGGGGGAGCAGGACGGAGGAGAAGAAGAGAAAAAAAACAAGAGGACTCGAATCAATGTTGGAAGAGTGTACGACCGCTGGCAAACCCAGGCTGCAGTCTTCTTTCTTTTCCCCCCTCTTTCTCTCCAACTGTCTCTCTCTTTCTCTCTGTTCCTCTCCACTTTCCTTCTCTAACCATTGACTGAGTCTGTGCCAACGCGCACAAGGCCCACCTACTTGGCACAGAGTTCTGCTCAGCCTCAGCCAATACGCACGCTCCGAGCGACTGAAAGGGAGGGAAGAGAGAGATATGGCAAAGAGGAGGGAGGGAGGAGGGGGGGGTTGGGTTGGTGGCTGGTAGTGGAGAGAGTGGAGAGAGATAAAGAGCAAGGGAGCGCGCAAGAGAGAGAGAGAGGGAGGGAGCGAGCGAGCGAGCGGGAGGGAGAAAGGGAGGGAGAGGGGGATTGTGTGTGGAGCAGACAGAAGGCATGTCATTAGCCAAATAGACAAGTCCAATCTAGTGGAAAGGCAAAGACCAGTGGATATTCATTTTACATGCACCAATCCAGACAGCACCCGCCCGCCTCTACTCCACCTACCCGCCCCCCTCCCTCACCCATCCTGCGTCTTCCGTCACCAGCATGGTCACCACCATCTCATCAAACCAGCACGATCTCTCTGGTTGTCTCCCAACTGGCACCCTCTATTCCCTATATAGTGCACTACTTTTGACCAGAGCCCTATGGTCCCCGGGCAAAAGTAGTGCAGTAAACAGGGAATAGGGTGCCATTTGGGACTCAGACACCCTCTCCCAGTGCACCCGCCCAGAGCCAATCCTTCCCTCCCCTCTATCCCCCTCTTTCTCTCTCTCCTCCGCTCTCTGCTCGCATTTCACCACCTTGGCACAGGATGCCATGAGAAAGAGCAGCCCCAAAATCCCACTAGACCCTCAAACCAAGCAGCTGCTCCTGGATTTACCACACAAACAAAGAGAGCGAGAGGGGGAAAAGAGGAGAAGAACAACCATTCCGTTCCCCCCTTCTTCCCCCCCAAAAATCCATCCATCCATCAAACACTCACTCTGTTTTAAACCACTCTCTCGCATTTATTCCAAACAGGACCTTTTTCTATTCGTTCGTTCGCTCACATTCATTCCAATTCCAAAATGGCCCTTTTTTAGCAGCCGTGTGCTTGACAACAGTGTTGGACACACATTAAAGGTTTCTGTTACAAATGTAGAGAGCATTCCAATGAGAGGGGTTCAGTCTGTGGACAATGGAAACTTGGGAACCGAACCGGTCCGCTACGGACTGGACCGTATCTCTGTAAATGTAAATGCAGCCTATACGCTGTTTACGAATGCAGGGCAAGCAGATATGTGAGACCTTACAAAGGATCTGTTCACTGCAAGTCACAAAGGTATATCGCCTGTCTGTGCCTCCGAAAATACACATAGCCCCTTTCTTTGTAATATAAAAACATGCCATTTTTATTGCTTTATTTTCATACTCCAACATGTAATGTAGGATGTAATGTATTTCCCTCCAGTGACGTACAGGACATATAAAACATCAGGCAGGTTGAACTGCAGGGAGTTGGCGACTGACTGCATCACCCTGGCTACCACTTTACTTGCTCTCATTGGCTGTCTGACCCTAGTGAGGAAGGAAGGAGTGTACCCACTACGGGACAAGTGTTCAGGAAATAGGACATTTAGGTTCCACAAGGGATATAATTCATATATATATACTGTATATACAGCATTTCTGAGGGGAAAACAAAGAGGATAATTATGCTAAATATAACAGTCTCACAGCCATCCCATGATAGTATAATTGCTCACACACACACACAAAATCACAAATCTAAGTGATGTGAAAAAAAATTCAATTCGGGCCAGGAGGAAATTACAGAGATTGTGTCAAAAATGGGCAAAATGGGAGCATCATGTAGGTCCTCTGGCATGGAAGCAGAATTATTTGATTCCGGCCCGATGGCCACTCTCTGAACATCCCTACAAAGACCATGAATCCTCTGGTTCCAGCCCAGGGCCATCAGATCTACACAGCCATCTAGCCCAACTTGCTCTCTCTGCCTCTGCCTGACAGCGATGCCACGGCCTGGCTAGCCAGGTGTCTGGCTGCATTGTGCTGGATGGTGGTACTGAGCAAAGACCCAATCTGGACAGGCTGGGCTGGACGGGCACTGGTTGACGAACATGCTAATACATAGGCGGGCACCGAATGTGGGCAGGAGAGACAACACAGTAACTCTGTGGGCACAAAATGTGGGGCAGAGGACCAAATATGGGGAAGAGAAGTTACAGAGAGGAATTTGGGAGAAATAACAAGAGAGGAGAGAGAGCGATAGAGAGAGATGGAGAGAGAGAAAAAGGAACGAGAGAGGTGTGTCTACTAAGATTCTTGTTTACAAATGATCAGAGGGGATCCATACCATCTCTTAACTGAGGTTAAGCATATTGTATAATACAAAGTGATGGGGAGAGATGGCTACTTTGCAACCCATAGGCTACTATTGCTACAAGTATCGATATTGTCTTAAATACCACCCATATTGTCACAAGTATCATATCATGCTGCAACCACAACCAGACTGGAACAAAAACAAACAGAAAATATCATCAAGTAAATGAATGAAAGTCCTCTATGGTTCTGCATAATATAAGACAGCACAAGATTCTATTTTTACACTATTCATGCAAAATATTCTATCACAGACTGGCCACAACATTTCCATAAATCTGATGAACCAAAGTAAAGATGGTTCAAGCAAGCTCACATTTTTCATATATATATATATATATATTTCTTTCTGTGAATCAATCGACATGACGTCAACACTAATTTGATTTGATTTGACTATTTTGTGTCTGAGATTTATTTGATAAAATCCAAAATACCTCAATAAAGCCACGCGTTAAACAGCTGAAGCTTTCGTTCCCAGATTCATCTTAAATGATGCCTATTATATAGCGCCGGACCACTGCAGATACGAATAAACATGACCTACATGTGTTTAATATAATTAGACAAATGCAGAACTTGTATTATTTTAGCCAGGACACCAGTCTGTGGCACCCTCCAATTTATTATGTGGCGGTTAATATAATTTTTCTAAATGTATTTCTTGCTTTTAAATAGGAGAGACATGCCTAGTTATAGTGGATCTGTTGGATGCATTTGGCCATTACATGCGCTCGCTCTGCAGGCGGTCGGTGAGTGTGTGTCTGTCGCCAACGGCCGCCTGTCATGGGCCTCTAGCCGCGGGCCAGCGGTATATTTACTGGTATCTCCTGTTCTGCAATCGTGTTTTGGGGTTTTTTGAGAGAGAGAGAGCTCATCTTATCTCCGCGTGCCACTCTCTCTCTCTAAACGGTGACCTTTGTTCGTGAGGCTGCACAGAGACAATCTCTAGCTCTCTCCTTCGCTTTCGTTTCTCACAAACGAAAAAGAGAGCAAGTGAAGAGGGAGAGATGGGGGGAAAACGAGTGTTTGGAACTGGGAAAGCCGCCTATAGTTTTACAAATGAGTGTATATATGAATGGACAAAGCCGTCGATATTGCACAGAAACCGCGGGAAAACCATTGGAGTTGTATACAGAGTAAAACAACTGCCAAAGAGGCAGACAAAGGGAAAAGAACGAGAACGTTACCCGAGGCATTATGGTGTGTGTGAGCAACATACACAGTTCCATTGTTGATTTCTATTTCTAATTGCTTATATAGAATCCGCAACGATCCTGTCATATAGACCTACCAGCAAAACACTTTTATATAGCCTATAGGCCAGCATTTAATAGGCCAGTAGGACTATTGAGGATATCAGAAGGCCTCTGCACAAACTGAGTGGATGGCACTCACACATGAGAAATAGGAAAGGCCTAACATTCCATATGAGGGAATTCAAAGCCTTCTCTCTTAGTTTGACACTATTGAATTATAAATTAATTTAAGGTCTACAAAACGTTTTTCTACTTCATATCTAATCTAGAAGTGACATAGAAGTGATATTGAATAGAATGCTTTCCTTTGTAGGCCTAAGCCAATTAGGCATTAAATTAAGCCGAAAAGTAGCACTAGCATTCCAGTAAAATACACAAACAAGTCCCCATTAAATTAACGCTATAAAGGCAAGTACTAGAAATAAACCTTTAAATGTAGATAGTCTGCCTAAACATTCAAATAGCCTATCTCTTTATCATGAAAGGAACACGTAGGCTACTGGCGAAGCCTGCCAAAATGAGTCTCTTTCTTTCAATAGCCAAGGACTGAGCAGGTAGCCTAACGTTGGATGAAAACAGCACTCAGCACAAATGTAGGCTATATTTGCATTGCCAAGATTTACAACCGGCAGAAAATAAAAATAAAAGCGTTGCCGAGGGGGAAAATAACTGCTTGCTGTGGGGACCAGTAAATTGTAATCTCTTCCAGAAAACATGTTCTGCTATAGCCGCTTTCTGTGTTTCTGTAGAACCACTTTAGACGGCGGCATCTCTGAACTTCTCTCCTCTTGTTATATTTGACTCACATCATATAGACTATTAAAATAGGAACAAACCTCCTCTCTTGTTATATTTGACTCACATCATATAGACTGTTAAAACAGGAACAAACCTCCTCTCTTGTTATATTTGCCTCGCATCATATAGACTGTTAAAACAGGAACAAACCTCCTCTCTTGTTATATTTGACTCACATCATATAGACTATTAAAATAGGAACAAACCTCCTCTCTTGTTATATTTGACTCACATCATATAGACTGTTAAAACAGGAACAAACCTCCTCTCTTGTTATATTTGACTCACATCATATAGACTATTAAAATAGGAACAAACCTCCTCTCTTGTTATATTTGACTCACATCATATAGACTGTTAAAACAGGAACAAACCTCCTCGCGCTTCATCTCAGTCAAAACAGATCCAAGTGGCGGGAAACTCGCGTTAGGCGCGAGGCTCAACCAAAAGCAGTAAGACCTGCAGCCAAATAGGTCATCTTTTTCTCACACGAAAATGGAACATTTTACTATTCATAAATATACCCTGTGTGTGTTATCTATAGAGCCAATGTTATACTACATATAATTTTGCTTCCAGGTTTTTACTCGGAATAGGCCCCTCTGCAGACATACATGGGCTTAATTATAATGGTTTGTAACAATTTTAACTATCAACCCCATATAATAACCCAAATGATAAAGATTGACTACAAATAATTTTTCGGAATAAGATGAATAAAGAAATGGTCTATTTTCATGCATTATTTGTAGGTTATGTGGGCCTACGGATGCAGCCTATTTGTAAATTACTGGAATCTTCTGTTTTGTTCTAGTCTGGTCTTAAACGAGTAGAGACGCATCATGTAGTAACATCAAAAATAATCCTACGTAGATAAATGAACCATGAATACACTCCAATAATATATTCAATGTTTCTTTACTGCTTGAAATGACTAAATAAATATATTATATTTTCAGATTGAGATTTAACAACTGATACGTGCAACTAATACACAAACGTCATCATTTCTTGTACATGCTTTGACATTTCATTTTAACCTGGTTGCCATCTCTGTTGAGCAATTCCACTCCACTCCTTGCCACTCCTGTCATTTGCCAAAGGCAGGAGTGGAACGTCAGCTAAAAAAGACTTGTTGATCCGAAATCAAATGTTCAAATTGATTAAATGATGTTTCATTTTCGTGCACTTCACCTTATAGCCTGAGTCAATGCGAAGGTACATTTACTCAGAAACATGCTTTTGCTTTACTGGACAATAGTGCAATCCTCTATTTCTACTGTTGGCCAATTTTGGTAAATTAAACAATGTAAACAATAAATATAAACAATGAAATGCAATATAAAAGCTCATTCATTAATTTTCTAAAATAGTAAAAATAAAAAAAGAGAGAGCAATTAAGTATCATTTGAATTTATTGTTGAGACAGTTTGGTAACCTAAACGTTTTTTCCTGTAAATAACATAGGCCGTTTATGTAGTTCAGCAGTTGAGTATAGGGCAAAATTATATTTTCTTCTAAAATACAAAATGTACAGTAGAAAAAACGAATTAACCATCAGTATATTTCTATAAGCTAATTATAATGTTTTCGATGCAAAAATACATTTGGGGATAATATAATGATGTTTCTTTACTCAAATGCCTTGCTCAAACATTGTCATATCATGCAGAAAATATGATCAGTTATAAAAACACTTAATTCCATTGCTATTCACATATCACTGCTTCTATAGTTATGTTTCTTATTTTTCATAGTAAAAGTTCTAGAAATGCATGTTAGGGATGCAATACAAATAACACAATTCACCTATCGTGTCGTTGGACTAGATTATTATTTCCGTATTAGGCCTATTTATAAATAGGGATATGATGTAAAAAATTATGGCTATGGTCAAGTTGTGGAAGGAAATCGAATTAGTAAAAAAAATGCGATTGGAACGTATGACTACTTCATTCTATTTAAGCATAAGGTTCATTCAAGATGGCGAAGCAATGACTGGTGAGTGACACCGAGTACCGGAGAACTGCACGTATTCTCTTGCTCTTCCCATAAAACACAAAGTCACTGGAGAGCGCGAGGACGGACGTGTCACAGTTGAAATTGGAAGGACAACGTTCGACATCTGCTCAGTAAAATCACATATTGACAGGTACTGCGATGATGTAAGGGAAAGAGTGCGAGAGATTTGGACCACGACACAGAGGGATATTTTCCACGTCATATGTGTATGTGTGTTGCAGCTTACTTTCTAGGGTGTTCTGTATTCAAGTTTAAGTGTTCTAGAATAGATTGCGGAATTACTATGAGTCATGAAGTTTTTAAAAGTGCCTGTGCTTTGCATAGAAATCCAATGCAAAATTCTTAACTTTCCTCCTAAACGTTGTACAGGACAGGAATATCTGCCTTCATATGGAGCATTCTGCCATTTTAGGCTACTCCGTATTAAAAGAAAAAGGGGGAAAATGTGTTCCTATAACTACAGCCAAGTTTCCATGTTTTCTTCCCACGGGGAAAGGAGGGAAAATCAAGGTGCGCAGGACAGCAGAGCCGCACTGCAGTTGCAGCAGACTAGCATACCATTCATTACACGTTTGCAACTGTGTATAAACCATAGGGTTTAAAAATACAGCTTACAATAGTGTCTCTTCTTCCTCACAAACACACTTTCTCTCTCGCTCTCTCCCTCACAAACACACACTTCCTCACACACCACTGCAAAATAAAACACAAGGGTCTCTCTCTCTCTATACATCCCCTTATTCCTCTCAACCTGCATTCACTGCCAAAATCCAGAATAGTGCCAATTTGGTGCCGTGCACTCGTATCAGTGTAACTGTAACCGCTTTTAGTCTGCCCCAGCCTGAAGTTAACATAACTCCCTGAGAAAATGAGAAGAACAACTCTGTCCTTCCTTCCTTCTTTATTTTTTCTTTATTTCTTTATTTTCTTGTTAGTGAGGCAGTTAGAATGATGATTAATGTGTGTCTGTGCATCGTTTGCAATTATCCCTGTTTACACACGGACTCATTACTATGTGTGAAAGTCTGGAACCATTTCCGTGGTGAGGGAGTGAGTGAGTGTATATGTGTGTGTGTGTGTGTGTGTGTGTGTGTGTGTGTGTGTGTGTGTGTGTGTGAGAGGCCGTGAGTGTATTTGTGCTGTAAACGAATCCAGACGCACAGGGCCCTGCCCGGATCGGAGCCTCTTCCAGCTATAGACTACAAATCCCAGAATACATGGCAGGAGGCCTCGTCCAGACAATGGCCCAGTCTTATTCTAACAATTTCCTGCCTGGTAATAAGAAGACTACAATATCACAATATTGACAATTGATACAGCAGCCTAACATTACTGAGAGGATTCATTGTGTCTATTGGATGCGAAATAATGAATTCATAACTCATTCATTCAGCCATTAATTGATTCATTCACTTTTTATTAATTCATGCATTCATGACATTCATGACATGACATTATTAGGAGGGTATATTTCAGTGCAGGGCAGTGAGAAGCAGCTAAGCAGAACAGATATGTCACTAAGTCCCCTGTCCATTATAATAGTACTACTTGCCCCCGGGGCGGTGCTAGGTATTCTCTGTCTGCCCCCCAGCTGGTCGGCTCCATTAAAAGTGAATGCACAGCATTCCCCCCAGCAGTCCACAAGGGCGGCCATTCCTGAAAAGGTCAAGTGGGCAGTGCCTGACACTCAGATGGGAGGGCAGAGTGTGTGTGTGTGTGTGTGTGTGTGTAGGGGGGACAGACTGTTTTCTGGCTAAACGAGAGGGAGGGGACTGTCTCACACTCTGAACCTGAGTGTGTGTGTATGTGTGTCATGGACACTGTCTGTCACACATGACACACACATACACACACTCAAGTTCATATACAGTATATATCATATTCCAATAACAGCTTGACCACAGTACAGCTGCAGGGACTTGATATAAACTTTGGATGAGTGTTGGTGGAGTACAGCAGGAATGAAGCAGATAATCAAACCATATATTCCCTCTCCTCTCCCCTCCCGTCCCCCCGCTCTCCTCTCCTCCCACCTCCCATCCCCTTCCCTCCTCTCCCGTCCCCCCTGCTCACCACTCCTCTCCTCTCCCCTGCTCTCCTCTCACCTCTCCTCCCTTCCTCTCCTCTCACCTCCCTTCCTCTCCTCTCGCCTCCCCTCTCCTCTTCCCTTTCCTCCTCTCCTCTTTCCTTCCCTCCTCTCGCCTCCCCTCCTCTCCTCTCCTCTCCTCTCGCCTCCCTTCCTCTCCTCTTGCCTCCCCTCCCCCCCCCCCTTCCTCTCCTCTCGCCTCCCTCTCCTCTCCTCCCCTCTCCTCTCGCCCCCTCTCCTCTCCTCTCCTCTCCTCTCCTCTCCTCTCCTCTCCTCTCCTCTCCTGCTCTGTCAACAGCCAGCCAGGACCCGGCTCTCCCTGAAGCAAGAGATGCTCTATTGAGTGAGTTCCCTCCTCTCTCTCTATCTATCACTCTCAACACTCTATCACACTCCCTCTCTCACTCTCTCTCTATCTATCACTCTATCTATCACTCTCTCTTTCTCTCTATATCACTCTCTCTTTCTCTCTATCACTCTCTCTTTCTCTCTATCACTCTCTATCTATCACTCTCTCTATCTATCACTCTATCTATCACAATCTCTCTATCACTCTCTCTATCTCTCACTCTCTCTATCACTCTATTTATCTATCACTCTCTCTCCCTTTATCTCTATATCACTCTCTATCACTCTCTATATATATATCACTCTCTCTATATATATCACTCTCTTCCTTTCTCTCTCTCCCTTTATCTCTATCTATCACTCTCTCCCTCTATATATATATCACTCTCTCCCTATCTATCAATCTCTCTCTCCCTTTCTCTCTATCTATAACTCTCTCTCCATCTATCACTCTCTCTCCATCTATCACTCTATCTATCACTCTCTCTCCCTATCACTCTCTCTCTCCCCTTCACTATCTTACTCCCTCTCCCACTTCACTCTCTCTTACTCCCTCTCCCTTTATCTATCACTCTCTCTCCCTATCTATCACGCTCTCTCTTCCCTTCACTCTCTCTTACTCTCTCTCCCTTTATCACTCTCTCTCTCTCCCCCTTCACTCCCTCTCCCACTTCACTCTCTCTTACTCCCTCTCCCTTTATCTATCACTCTCTCTCCCTATCTATCACGCTCTCTCTTCCCTTCACTCTCTCTTACTCTCTCTCCCTTTATCACTCTCTCTCTCTCTCCCCCTTCACTCTCTCTCCCCCTTCACTCTCTCTTACTCCCTCTCCCTATCTATCTCTCTCTCTCTCCCCCTTCACTCTCTCTTACTCTCCCTCTCCCTATCTATCTCTCTCTCTCTCCCCCTTCACTCTCTCTTACTCCCTCTCCCTATCTATCTCTCTCTCTCTCCCCCTTCACTCTCTCTTACTCCCCTCTCCCTATCTATCACTCTCTCTCTCCCCTTCACTCTCTCTTACTCCCTCTCCCTATCTATCACTCTCTCCCCTTCACTCTCTCTTACTCCCTCTCCCTATCTATCTCTCTCTCTCTCCCCCTTCACTCTCTCTTACTCCCTCTCCCTATCTATCACTCTCTCTCTCCCCCTTCACTCTCTCTTACTCCCTCTCCCTATCTATCACTCTCTCTCTCCCCTTCACTCTCTCTTACTCCCTCTCCCTATCTATCACTCTCTCTCTCCCCTTCACTCTCTTACTCCCTCTCCCTATCTATCACTCTCTCTCTCCCCTTCACTCTCTCTTACTCCCTCTCCCTATCTATCACTCTCTCTCTCCCCTTCACTCTCTTACTCCCTCTCCCTTTCTCGGTTTCTGTAATTCTCTCTCTTTTATTCCTCCTCAGTCCTCCCTCTGCCAGTTGGTGAGGCGAGGTGCCAACCCTTCCCCACAGCCGGGCACGATGCCCTCACCCTTTATGCAAATGCCTCGCCACCATCCCACCAGCCCAACTCACACATTCATTCTGTACCCCGCCAACACCAACCCCAACACCAACCCCAACGCCAACCCCAACCCCAACACCAGCCCCAACACCAACCCCAACACCAACCCCAACACCAGCCCCAACACCAACACCAACCCCAACACCAGCCCCAACGCCAACCCCAGCCCCAACACCAACGCCAACCCCAACACCAGCCCCAACACCAACCCCAACACCAGCCCCAACACCAACCCCAACCCCAACGCCAACCCCAACGCCAACACCAACCCCAGCCCCAACACCAACCCCAACACCAACCCCAACACCAACCCCAGCCCCAACACCAACCCCAGCCCCAACACCAACCCCAACACCAACCCCAGCCCCAACACCAACCCCAACACCAGCCCCAACACCAACACCAACCCCAACCCCAACACCAGCACTCTTCCCTAATTCCACCACCCTTTCCTCGCTCTGTCACTCTGGGCTGCAGTCTCTCTCTCTCTCTTTTGACATCTCTCTTTATTTCTCTCTCTCTCTGTAACCCTTACACTCTCGTCATCTCGGTGTCTCTTTCTCTCCCTCTGTTCCCCTTCTCTCTCTTTCTCTCTTCTCTCTCTCACATGGACCACCCTACACAGCTTAACTCAACCAGACTCCAAACTAGTACAGTCATTCATTACACCAGTGCCAAACAGACAAGTGCAGTGAGACTACCTTTTAGCCTTCCTAGTTCACCACGCACACGCACACACACACGCACACACACACACACACACACACACACACACACACACACACACACACACACACACACACACACACACACGGCAGGCAATACCTTTTCCCAGCTCACATACCTCATTTGACTATAGCTAGTATAAACAGAGATTTGCTCCAACACCTCCCAATGCCTTTTAAGTGTTCCTCTTCTCCATCTTCCATGAGATATATCCATCTAAAGAACCCTCATGTTATTCAACTGGAAATGACTCCCATTGAAATGTATTGTGTCAGGATTATACAGTGTTGATGATGCATTGTACTGTTTATAAGAGGATACTACTTTACCAGTCTGTCTTCACCAGTCGGTCATCACCAGTCACGACAAACTGTTTTTGTAAACAACTCCCATTGAAATGTAGTGTGTCAGTTGTGTAATAGGATAGTAATGCTATGGGTCTGTCATCACCGTAGAATACATTTAATTACCCTTTTCATTGTGAGGGACGGCCGCATTGTCCTCCACCACCTACTCTAGGATTAACTGTCCTGTTCTCCTATTGAAACCCTAGTCCTCCACCAACTGTTACACTTGTCAATATTGATTCTTAAATTGAACTCAAACAAATCTTAGTTAGGGACCAGAGATTTTCCTAGTAAGGTCATGTTTTCAAGGAAAACTGGCCCTAATCATAGTAAATAGAACTCCACTAAAGTCCTGTGGCTCGGTTACAACATCCTCTGTTACAATATCCTCTGTTACAATATCCTCTGTTACAACATCCTCTGTTACAACATCCTCTGTTACAACATCCTCTGTTACAACATCCTCTGTTGCAATATCCTCTGTTACAACATCCTCTGTTACAATATCCTCTGTTACAATATCCTCTGTTACAACATCCTCTGTTACAACATCCTCTGTTACAATATCCTCTGTTACAATATCCTCTGTTACAACATCCTCTGTTACAACATCCTCTGTTACAACATCCTCTGTTGCAATATCCTCTGTTACAACATCCTCTGTTACAACATCCTCTGTTGCAACATCCTCTGTTACAACATCCTCTGTTACAACATCCTCTGTTGAAATATCCTCTGTTACAACATCCTCTGTTACAACATCCTCTGTTACAACATCCTCTGTTACAACATCCTCTGTTGAAATATCCTCTGTTGAAATATCCTCTGTTACAACATCCTCTGTTACAACATCCTCTGTTACAACATCCTCTGTTACAACATCCTCTGTTGCAATATCCTCTGTTACAACATCCTCTGTTACAACATCCTCTGTTACAACATCCTCTGTTACAACATCCTCTGTTGAAATATCCTCTGTTACAACATCCTCTGTTGAAATATCCTTTGTTACAACATCCTCTGTTACAACATCCTCTGTTACAACATCCTCTGTTACAACATCCTCTGTTACAACATCCTCTGTTGAAATATCCTCTGTTACAACATCCTCTGTTGAAATATCCTCTGTTACAACATCCTCTGTTACAACATCCTCTGTTACAACATCCTCTGTTACAACATCCTCTGTTACAATGCAAATGGTAGATACACTAGTATGGACATTGGAACATAGTCTATGAGTTACAAGAGCTAGCCCTGGCACTGTTTGTGTGCTGTCTGGTGCTTGGTTGGCAATGTGAGGGTTAAAGGCTGGACTATATACGTGTTGGGGCATGGCCTGTTGGATGGCAATGAGAGGGTTAAAAGTTGGACTATATACGTGTTGGGGCATGGCCTGTTGGATGGCAATGAGAGGGTTAAAGGCTGGACTATATACGTGTTGGGGCATGGCCTGTTGGTTGGCAATGTGAGGGTTAAAGGCTGGACTATATACGTGTTGGGCCATGGCCTGTTGGATGGCAATGTGAGGGTTAAAGGCTGGACTATATACGTGTTGGGGCATGGCCTGTTGGTTGGCAATGTGAGGGTTAAAGGCTGGACTATATACGTGTTGGGGCATGGCCTGTTGGATGGCAATGTGAGGGTTAAAGGCTGGACTATATACGTGTTGGGGCATGGCCTGTTGGATGGCAATGAGAGGGTTAAAGGCTGGACTATATACGTGTTGGGGCATGGCTGTTGGATGGCAATGAGTGGGTTAAAGGCTGGACTATATACGTGTTGGGGCATGGCCTGTTGGATGGCAGTGTGAGGGTTAAAGGCTGGACTATATACGTGTTGGGGCATGGCCTGTTGGATGGCAATGAGTGGGTTAAAGGCTGGACTATATACGTGTTGGGGCATGGCCTGTTGGATGGCAGTGTGAGGGTTAAAGGCTGGACTATATACGTGTTGGGGCATGGCCTGTTGGATGGCAATGAGTGGGTTAAAGGCTGGACTATATACGTGTTGGGGCATGGCCTGTTGGATGGCAGTGTGAGGGTTAAAGGGTGGACTATATACGTGTTGGGGCATGGCCTGTTGGTTGGCAATGTGAGGGTTAAAGGGTGGACTATATACGTGTTGGGGCATGGCCTGTTGGATGGCAATGAGAGGGTTAAAGGCTGGACTATATACGTGTTGGGGCATGGCCTGTTGGATGGCAATGAGAGGGTTAAAGGGTGGACTATATACGTGTTGGGGCATGGCCTGTTGGATGGCAATGAGAGGGTTAAAGGCTGGACTATATACGTGTTGGGGCATGGCCTGTTGGATGGCAATGAGAGGGTTAAAGGCTGGACTATATACGTGTTGGGCCATGGCCTGTTGGATGGCAAT
>NW_021822976.1:73074-75736 GCF_901001165.1 Salmo trutta
GTTGCCGACCCCTGTATTAGAGCCTAATATAGGAAGTAGTCTGCAATCAGACTGAAAACAGCAGCAGCAGGCACCTGAATCTAATTCATTTAACGTGACCCTTCTTGAACAACACTAGACCCATCACCAAGCATCGATGTGTAGAGGAAAACGTTTGGGCCAATGGAATGTGTTCACACGGACAGCCAGAGAATCACGACAATAGCCATTAAGGAGAAATGGACGCATGTATTGTGAGGCCTGGACTCGCACAATCTCAAGATAGTGTCAGTCACATCGAAACCAAAAGAGTCTGCGCTTGCATCCCAAATGGCATCCTATTCCCTCTATAGTGCACTACTTCTGACCAGAGCCTCTATAGTGCACTACTTCTGACCAGAGCCTCTATAGTGCACTACTTCTGACCAGAGCCTCTATTGTGCACTACTTCTGGCCAGAGCCTCTATAGTGCACTACTTCTGACCAGAGCCTCTATAGTGCACTACTTCTGACCAGAGCCTCTATAGTGCACTACTTTTGGCCAGAGCCTCTAAAGTGCACTACTTCTGACCAGAGCCTCTATAGTGCACTACTTCTGACCAGAGCCTCTATAGTGCACTACTTCTGACCAGAGCCTCTATTGTGCACTACTTCTGACCAGAGCCTCTATAGTGCACTACTTCTGACCAGAGCCTCTATAGTGCACTACTTCTGACCAGAGCCTCTATAGTGCACTACTTCTGACCAGAGCCTCTATAGTGCACTACTTCTGACCAGAGCCTCTATAGTGCACTACTTCTGACCAGAGCCTCTATAGTGCACTACTTTTGACCAGAGCCTCTATTGTGCACTACTTCTGACCAGAGCCTCTATAGTGCACTACTTCTGACCAGAGCCTCTATAGTGCACTACTTCTGACCAGAGCCTCTATAGTGCACTACTTCTGACCAGAGACTCTATAGTGCACTACTTTTGACCAGAGCCTCTATTGTGCACTACTTCTGGCCAGAGCCTCTATAGTGCACTACTTCTGGCCAGAGCCCCTATAGTGCACTACTTCTGACCAGGGCCCATAGGGTGCCATTTGGGATGCAGACCTGACCCATCTTGTCAAACCATGATTAGTGCATATTATGGGATGAAAGCGTTGACGTGCCAATACTGTCAATGTGTGAAGTGAAAAGCAGGTCTGTTCACCGCTGCACGGCCCGCGGCCACATACTCCCATTTTCAAACACACCTGTATGCACGCACTCACACACACTTATCTGTATGCGGGAAGAAGAAGCTTTCGTAAATGAATATTCAGCCCAGCGGCTTTGGGTGTACAGTGCAGTACGTTGCCATGGCGTTTCACATCACACAACAGGATTCTGATTTAAATGTATATATAAATGAACGAATGAATCACAGAGGATCTGACTTACTCTACGAGCATCCTGATCACTTGGCCAAGTCACTGTGAAGAATCCAGAAGTCTCCTCTTAAGTCTATCTATGCAAATGCTGCGTTCAAAAAGTATGCTTGAAAATGAACAAATAAACAGATGAAAAACAGAAAGAAAGGAAAGTAGCTAATGTTACAATAGAGTTCCAGCTAATTGTGATGTGACCTATTGATGTGAGGGTCTGCAAGTGCTGCAGACAGGCCACAAAGAAGTCTCTCTCTAATACAGTACACACACTCATTCTCCCTCTCTCTGTTTCTACACAGACACACACACACACACACACAGACACACACACACACACACGCACTCTTTCTTTCTCCCTACACACACAATCTCTTTTCCACACAGGCCTCTCTGCCTCCCTCTGTGTGCTCACAGCTGTGGATCTTGTACTGGGTTCACCTAAGGTAAAGATATGGTATATTACGTAATGGCTTATAGATTTTTCCACCCCTGGAGGGCAGCCAAAACCCTCCTCCTCTCTCCAGAGGAGTGAGAGCAGAGAGTTAGAGAACACTTTGTTCTACTGAGACTGGCTGACTGTACTGTCCAGGCCTAGCCCAGCCTAGTACACTTCTACTACAGTGGTAGGAATCACAGGACGGTTTTCAGTACGAAAAGTACTGGACTGACTGACAGAGAGAGGACAGAGAGGGGGGGACAGAGAGAGAGAGAATGGGGAGGGACAGAGAGAGAGAGAGAGAGAGGGGACAGAGAGAGGGGGGGACAGAGAGAGAGCGAGAGAGGAAAAGAGAGAGAGGGAAAGAGAGGGAGAGGCAGAGAGAAACAGATAGAGGGGGGGGGCAGAGAGAGGGAGGGGGCAGAGAAAGAGAGAGAGGGACAGAGAAAGAGAGAAGGACAGAGGGGGGGACAGAGAGAGATCGAGGGGGGGGAGTGAGAGGGACAGAGAGAGAAAGAGAGGGGACAGAAAGAGAGAGAAATAGAGGGGATAGAGACAGAGAGAGGGGACTGAGACAGAGAGAGAGAGGGGACAGAGAGAGAGAGAGAGAGAGAGAGAGGGGACAGAGACAGAGAGAGAGAGGGGACAGAGAGAGAGGATAGAGACAGAGAGAGAGAGGAGGGGGGGGACAGAGACAGAGAGAGAGGGGACAGAGACAGAGAGAGAGAGGGGACAGAGACACAGAGAGAAAGAGTGAGAGAGAGACAGAGAGAGAGAGAGAGAGAGAGAGAGAGAGAGAGAGAGAGAGAGACAGAGAGAGAGGGAGAGAGAGA
>NW_021822977.1:0-30000 GCF_901001165.1 Salmo trutta
TTGGGAGTCCCATATCATCTGAAATGGAATCGGTCTATATCACCAAGGCTCATCAACTTTGTATATTGTATCCATTACCATTCCACAGACATTTCCCTGGTCAGCTATTACCATGACAACAGACATTTCCCTGGTCAACCGTTACCACGACAACAGCCATTTCCCTGGTCAACCATTACCATGACAACAGACATTTCCCTGGTCAACCATTACCATGACAACAGACATTTCCCTGGTCAACCATTAACATTCCACAGACATTTCCCTGGTCAACCATTACCATGACAACAGACATTTCCCTGGTCAACTATTCCACAGACATTTTCCTGATCCACTATTTTCCTGATGAAGTCAGTCAAAACAGAGATGTCAGTGGAGTGGGTCTTTCTAAAACCAGACTGTAGTTTGGATAAAAGAGTATTCTTGCGAGTATATTCCTCTATCTGTTCATAAATTACTTTTTCCAGCATCTTAGACCGCTCACAAAAATTGATACAGGTCTGTTTTGCTGCCCTTCTTGTGGATAGGGGTCACTCTAGCATTGGCCATATACCACAAACCCCCAGAAGGGCATTATTGATATTAGAAACTGGTTACCAACTAAATTAGAACAGTAAAAATATTCGTTTTTGTCAATCTGCATTCAGGGCTCAAACCACCCAGTTTATAATTTATAATAGATCACCTGTCTGAAAAGTACTACAAACTATGAGTTGCAGTAGCCTATTCAATTGGCCCAGCGTTGTCCAGGTTTGGCCGGTGTAGGCCTTCATTGTAAATAAGAACTTGTTTCTTGGGATAGGTGGGACAGTAGCGTCCCACCTGGCCACCATCCGGTGAAATTGCAGAGCGCGAAATTCAAATTAAATTACTATAAATATTAAACTTTCATGAAATCACAAGTGCAACACATCAAAATAAAGCTTAACCTTGTTGTTCAAAAAAAAACAGCCTGCAACTCTTTCTAACGACTGTTGACATCTAGTGGAAGTCCTAGGAACTGCAATCGGGCACGATTTCGCCCTTTTATAAAAGTGCCAGCCATTGAAATCAGTGGTAGGAGGATTTCTTTTGGGGGGAGGGGGATGGTTGTCCTCGGCGTTTCGCCTGCCATTTCAGTTCGGTTTACTCACAGACGTTATTTTAACAGTTTTAGAAACTTTAGAGTGTTTTCTATCCATATCTATCAATGCAAATCCTAGCTTCTGGGCCTGAGTAGCATGCAGTTTACTTTGCGCATGCTTTTCATCCGGAAGTCAAAATATCGCCCCCTATCCCTAGTAGCTACTACTGTGTCTTGTTGTTGTTGATGGAAGTAGTAGGCGACTGTTTTCTCCTTTATATCTGGGGTCGTATGTGATGAAACTATTCCTACAATGTCTGGAACTCTACAAAACACCAGAAATAGTTGGTGTCTTTCGGTTGGCTGTGTAAGCACGAATGTGATTTCAGCATTTCTACCGTGTTGCATGATGGGAAAAATAGTCAGACAGCGATATAATATAATAAAACAAAGTGCATCGCTTTTCCACCGCTTTGTCCGCAACTGTATTAGTAAACGTTATTAGACCCTGGTCGATATGATGTGGTATTGTCAGTAGTAGAAGTGGTAACCGTTAGACAAACACCTTTGTCCTGGAATGAGTGCCCCTCTACCAATGTGTACAACTCATACTTACCTGGCAAGGGAGACACCGTGATCAAGAAGGCGGTTCACCCAGGGCGAGGCTCAGCCATTGCACTCCGGCTGTGCTGACCCCTGCGAATTTCCCAAATGTGGAAATCTCGATTGCATAATTTCTGGTAGTGGGGGACTGCGTTCGCGCTCTCCCCTGATCTTGATGTTAAAAATAATGTATAAGCTGGTATTCCGAGTAATAACTCTTTTGACAAAGAGATTTATCATCATTTACATTTTCTTCCTTATCAGATGAATGGTTATAGAATGTAGGATATATTTAAAAGCCAACTAAGGCCTCAGAGATACATTTTGTCTTCTGATAACCACAATGTGTGTGATCTGTTATTGTAGCACTGGTGATTATTTATGCCTGTCATGTCCTGATTATGTCAAGGAAAAGGCCTACTTGTGAATGGATCATTTTGCGCCCTCAGATGTAATCTGGATTGAGGTGTTTTATTCGCTAGATAATTAAGTCATTTATATGACCGTTTGTAATTTAAGACCACAATAAACAGGCTGCCTCACATACGGTCGTGATTGGGAGTCCCATATCATCTGAAATGGAATCGGTCTATATCACCAAGGCTCATCAACTTTGTATATTGTATCCATTACCATTCCACAGACATTTCCCTGGTCAACCGTTACCACGACAACAGCCATTTCCCTGGTCAACCATTACCATGACAACAGACATTTCCCTGGTCAACCATTACCATGACAACAGACATTTCCCTGGTCAACCATTACCATGACAACAGACATTTCCCTGGTCAACTATTCCACAGACATTTTCCTGATCCACTATTTTCCTGATGAAGTCAGTCAAAACAGAGATGTCAGTGGAGTGGGTCTTTCTAAAACCAGACTGTAGTTTGGATAAAAGAGTATTCTTGCGAGTATATTCCTCTATCTGTTCATAAATTACTTTTTCCAGCATCTTAGACCGCTCACTCAAAATTGATACAGGTCTGTTTTGCTGCCCTTCTTGTGGATAGGGGTCACTCTAGCATTGGCCATATACCACAAACCCCCAGAAGGGCATTATTGATATTAGAAACTGGTTACCAACTAAATTATAACAGTAAAAATATTCGTTTTTGTCAATCTGCATTCAGGGCTCAAACCACCCAGTTTATAATTTATAATAGATCACCTGTCTGAAAAGTACTACAAACTATGAGTTGCAGTAGCCTATTCAATTGGCCCAGCGTTGTCCAGGTTTGGCCGGTGTAGGCCTTCATTGTAAATAAGAACTTGTTTCTTTGGGATAGGTGGGACAGTAGCGTCCCACCTGGCCACCATCCGGTGAAATTGCAGAGCGCGAAATTCAAATTAAATTACTATAAATATTAAACTTTCATGAAATCACAAGTGCAACACATCAAAATAAAGCTTAACTTGTTGTTCAAAAAAAACAGCCTGCAACTCTTTCTAACGACTGTTGACATCTAGTGGAAGTCCTAGGAACTGCAATCGGGCACGATTTCGCCCTTTTATAAAAGTGCCAGCCATTGAAATCAGTGGTAGGAGGATTTCTTTTGGGGGGAGGGGGATGGTTTGTCCTCGGCGTTTCGCCTGCCATTTCAGTTCGGTTTTACTCACAGACGTTATTTTAACAGTTTTAGAAACTTTAGAGTGTTTTCTATCCATATCTATCAATGCAAATCCTAGCTTCTGGGCCTGAGTAGCATGCAGTTTACTTTGCGCATGCTTTTCATCCGGAAGTCAAAATATCGCCCCCTATCCCTAGTAGCTACTACTGTGTCTTGTTGTTGTTGATGAAGTAGTAGGCGACTGTTTCTCCTTTATATCTGGGGTCGTATGTGATGAAACTATTCCTACAATGTCTGGAACTCTACAAAACACCAGAAATAGTTGGTGTCTTTCGGTTGGCTGTGTAAGCACGAATGTGATTTCAGCATTTCTACCGTGTTGCATGATGGGAAAAATAGTCAGACAGCGATATAATATAATAAAACAAAGTGCATCGCTTTTCCACCGCTTTGTCCGCAACTGTATTAGTAAACGTTATTAGACCCTGGTCGATATGATGTGGTATTGTCAGTAGTAGAAGTGGTAACCGTTAGACAAACACCTTTGTCCTGGAATGAGTGCCCCTCTACCAATGTGTACAACTCATACTTACCTGGCAAGGGAGACACCGTGATCAAGAAGGCGGTTCACCCAGGGCGAGGCTCAGCCATTGCACTCCGGCTGTGCTGACCCCTGCGAATTTCCCAAATGTGGAAATCTCGATTGCATAATTTCTGGTAGTGGGGGACTGCGTTCGCGCTCTCCCCTGATCTTGATGTTAAAAATAATGTATAAACTGGTATTCCGAGTTATAACTCTTTTGACAAAGAGATTTATCATCATTTACATTTTCTTCCTTTTCAGATGAATGGTTATAGAATGTAGGATATATTTTAAAGCCAACTAAGGCCTCAGAGATACATTTTGTCTTCTGATAACCACAATGTGTGTGATCTGTTATTGTAGCACTGGTGATTATTTATGCCTGTCATGTCCTGATTATGTCAAGGAAAAGGCCTACTTGTGAATGGATCATTTTGCGCCCTCAGATGTAATCTGGATTGAGGTGTTTTATTCGCTAGATAATTAAGTCATTTATATGACCGTTTGTAATTTAAGACCACAATAAACAGGCTGCCTCACATACGGTCGTGATTGGGAGTCCCATATCATCTGAAATGGAATCGGTCTATATCACCAAGGCTCATCAACTTTGTATATTGTATCCATTACCATTCCACAGACATTTCCCTGGTCAGCTATTACCATGACAACAGAAATTTCCCTGGTCAACCGTTACCACGACAACAGCCATTTCCCTGGTCAAACATTACCATGACAACAGACATTTCCCTGGTCAACCATTACCATGACAACAGACATTTCCCTGGTCAACCATTAACATTCCACAGACATTTCCCTGGTCAACCATTACCATGACAACAGACATTTCCCTGGTCAACTATTCCACAGACATTTTCCTGATCCACTTATTTCCTGATGAAGTCAGTCAAAACAGAGATGTCAGTGGAGTGGGTCTTTCTAAAACCAGACTGTAGTTTGGATAAAAGAGTATTCTTGCGAGTATTCCTCTATCTGTTCATAAATTACTTTTTCCAGCATCTTAGACCGCTCACTCAAAATTGATACAGGTCTGTTTTGCTGCCCTTCTTGTGGATAGGGGTCACTCTAGCATTGGCCATATACCACAAACCCCCAGAAGGGCATTATTGATATTAGAAACTGGTTACCAACTAAATTATAACAGTAAAAATATTCGTTTTTGTCAATCTGCATTCAGGGCTCAAACCACCCAGTTTATAATTTATAATAGATCACCTGTCTGAAAAGTACTACAAACTATGAGTTGCAGTAGCCTATTCAATTGGCCCAGCGTTGTCCAGGTTTGGCCGGTGTAGGCCTTCATTGTAAATAAGAACTTGTTTCTTTGGGATAGGTGGGACAGTAGCGTCCCACCTGGCCACCATCCGGTGAAATTGCAGAGCGCGAAATTCAAATTAAATTACTATAAATATTAAACTTTCATGAAATCACAAGTGCAACACATCAAAATAAAGCTTAACTTGTTGTTCAAAAAAAAACAGCCTGCAACTCTTTCTAACGACTGTTGACATCTAGTGGAAGTCCTAGGAACTGCAATCGGGCACGATTTCGCCCTTTTATAAAAGTGCCAGCCATTGAAATCAGTGGTAGGAGGATTTCTTTTGGGGGGAGGGGGATGGTTTGTCCTCGGCGTTTCGCCTGCCATTTCAGTTCTGTTTTACTCACAGACGTTATTTAACAGTTTTAGAAACTTTAGAGTGTTTTCTATCCATATCTATCAATGCAAATCCTAGCTTCTGGGCCTGAGTAGCATGCAGTTTACTTTGCGCATGCTTTTCATCCGGAAGTCAAAATATCGCCCCCTATCCCTAGTAGCTACTACTGTGTCTTGTTGTTGTTGATGAAGTAGTAGGCGACTGTTTCTCCTTTATATCTGGGGTCGTATGTGATGAAACTATTCCTACAATGTCTGGAACTCTACAAAACACCAGAAATAGTTGGTGTCTTTCGGTTGGCTGTGTAAGCACGAATGTGATTTCAGCATTTCTACCGTGTTGCATGATGGGAAAAATAGTCAGACAGCGATATAATATAATAAAACAAAGTGCATCGCTTTTCCACCGCTTTGTCCGCAACTGTATTAGTAAACGTTATTAGACCCTGGTCGATATGATGTGGTATTGTCAGTAGTAGAAGTGGTAACCGTTAGACAAACACCTTTGTCCTGGAATGAGTGCCCCTCTACCAATGTGTACAACTCATACTTACCTGGCAAGGGAGACGCCGTGATCAAGAAGGCGGTTCACACAGGGCGAGGCTCAGCCATTGCACTCCGGCTGTGCTGACCCCTGCGAATTTCCCAAATCTGGAAATCTCGATTGCATAATTTCTGGTAGTGGGGGACTGCGTTCGCGTTCTCCCCTGATCTTGATGTTAAAAATAATGTATAAACTGGTATTCCGAGTTATAACTCTTTTGACAAAGAGATTTATCATCATTTACATTTTCTTCTTTTTCAGATGAATGGTTATAGAATGTAGGATATATTTAAAAGCCAACTAAGGCCTCAGAGATACATTTTGTCTTCTGATAACCACAATGTGTGTGATCTGTTATTGTAGCACTGGTGATTATTTATGCCTGTCATGTCCTGATTATGTCAAGGAAAAGGCCTACTTGTGAATGGATCATTTTGCGCCCTGTGATGTAATCTGGATTGAGGTGTTTTATTCGCTAGATAATTAAGTCATTTATATGACCGTTTGTAATTTAAGACCACAATAAACAGGCTGCCTCACATACGGTCGTGATTGGGAGTCCCATATCATCTGAAATGGAATCGGTCTATATCACCAAGGCTCATCAACTTTGTATATTGTATCCATTACCATTCCACAGACATTTCCCTGGTCAGCTATTACCATGACAACAGACATTTCCCTGGTCAACCGTTACCACGACAACAGCCATTTCCCTGGTCAACCATTACCATGACAACAGACATTTCCCTGGTCAACCATTACCATGACAACAGCCATTTCCCTGGTCAACCATTACCATGACAACAGACATTTCCCTGGTCAACCATTACCATGACAACAGACATTTCCCTGGTCAACTATTCCACAGACATTTTCCTGATCCACTTATTTCCTGATGAAGTCAGTCAAAACAGAGATGTCAGTGGAGTGGGTCTTTCTAAAACCAGACTGTAGTTTGGATAAAATAGTATTCTTGCCAGTATATTCCTCTATCTGTTCATAAATTACTTTTTCCAGCATCTTAGACCGCTCACTCAAAATTGATACAGGTCTGTTTTGCTGCCCTTCTTGTGGATAGGGGTCACTCTAGCATTGGCCATATACCACAAACCCCCAGAAGGGCATTATTGATATTAGAAACTGGTTACCAACTAAATTATAACAGTAAAAATATTCGTTTTTGTCAATCTGCATTCAGGGCTCAAACCACCCAGTTTATAATTTATAATAGATCACCTGTCTGAAAAGTACTACAAACTATGAGTTGCAGTAGCCTATTCAATTGGCCCAGCGTTGTCCAGGTTTGGCCGGTGTAGGCCTTCATTGTAAATAAGAACTTGTTTCTTTGGGATAGGTGGGACAGTAGCGTCCCACCTGGCCACCATCCGGTGAAATTGCAGAGCGCGAAATTCAAATTAAATTACTATAAATATTAAACTTTCATGAAATCACAAGTGCAACACATCAAAATAAAGCTTAACTTGTTGTTCAAAAAAAAACAGCCTGCAACTCTTTCTAACGACTGTTGACATCTAGTGGAAGTCCTAGGAACTGCAATCGGGCACGATTTCGCCCTTTTATAAAAGTGCCAGCCATTGAAATCAGTGGTAGGAGGATTTCTTTTGGGGGGAGGGGGATGGTTTGTCCTCGGCGTTTCGCCTGCCATTTCAGTTCTGTTTTACTCACAGACGTTATTTTAACAGTTTTAGAAACTTTAGAGTGTTTTCTATCCATATCTATCAATGCAAATCCTAGCTTCTGGGCCTGAGTAGCATGCAGTTTACTTTGCGCATGCTTTTCATCCGGAAGTCAAAATATCGCCCCCTATCCCTAGTAGCTACTACTGTGTCTTGTTGTTGTTGATGAAGTAGTAGGCGACTGTTTCTCCTTTATATCTGGGGTCGTATGTGATGAAACTATTCCTACAATGTCTGGAACTCTACAAAACACCAGAAATAGTTGGTGTCTTTCGGTTGGCTGTGTAAGCACGAATGTGATTTCAGCATTTCTACCGTGTTGCATGATGGGAAAAATAGTCAGACAGCGATATAATATAATAAAACAAAGTGCATCGCTTTTCCACCGCTTTGTCCGCAACTGTATTAGTAAACGTTATTAGACCCTGGTCGATATGATGTGGTATTGTCAGTAGTAGAAGTGGTAACCGTTAGACAAACACCTTTGTCCTGGAATGAGTGCCCCTCTACCAATGTGTACAACTCATACTTACCTGGCAAGGGAGACACCGTGATCAAGAAGGCAGTTCACCCAGGGCGAGGCTCAGCCATTGCACTCCGGCTGTGCTGACCCCTGCGAATTTCGTAAATGTGGAAATCTCGATTGCATAATTTCTGGTAGTGGGGGACTGCGTTCGCGCTCTCCCCTGATCTTGATGTTAAAGATAATGTATAAACTGGTATTCCGAGTTATAACTCTTTTGACAAAGAGATTTATCATCATTTACATTTTCTTCTTTTTCAGATGAATGGTTATAGAATGTAGGATATATTTAAAAGCCAACTAAGGCCTCAGAGATACATTTTGTCTTCTGATAACCACAATGTGTGTGATCTGTTATTGTAGCACTGGTGATTATTTATGCCTGTCATGTCCTGATTATGTCAAGGAAAAGGCCTACTTGTGAATGGATCATTTTGCGCCCTGTGATGTAATCTGGATTGAGGTGTTTTATTCGCTAGATAATTAAGTCCTTTATATGACCGTTTGTAATTTAAGACCACAATAAACAGGCTGCCTCACATACGGTCGTGATTGGGAGTCCCATATCATCTGAAATGGAATGGGTCTATATCACCAAGGCTCATCAACTTTGTATATTGTATCCATTACCATTCCACAGACATTTCCCTGGTCAGCTATTACCATGACAACAGACATTTCCCTGGTCAACCGTTACCACGACAACAGCCATTTCAATGGTCAACCATTACCATGACAACAGACATTTCCCTGGTCAACCATTACCATGACAACAGACATTTGCCTGGTCAACCATTAACATTCCACAGACATTTCCCTGGTCAACCATTACCATGACAACAGACATTTCCCTGGTCAACTATTCCACAGACATTTTCCTGATCCACTTATTTCCTGATGAAGTCAGTCAAAACAGAGATGTCAGTGGAGGGGGTCTTTCTAAAACCAGACTGTAGTTTGGATAAAAGAGTATTCTTGCCAGTATATTCCTCTATCTGTTCATAAATTACTTTTTCCAGCATCTTAGACCGCTCACTCAAAATTGATACTGGTCTGTTTTGCTGCCCTTCTTGTGGATAGGGGTCACTCTAGCATTGGCCATATACCACAAACCCCCAGAAGGGCATTATTGATATTAGAAACTGGTTGCCAACTAAATTATAACAGTAAAAATATTCATTTTTGTCAATCTGCATTCAGGGCTCAAACCACCCAGTTTATAATTTATAATAGATCACCTGTCTGAAAAGTACTACAAACTATGAGTTGCAGTAGCCCAGCGTTGTCCAGGTTTGGCCGGTGTAGGCCTTCATTGTAAATAAGAATTTGTTTCTTTGGGATAGGTGGGACAGTAGCGTCCCACCTGGCCACCATCCGGTGAAATTGCAGAGCGCGAAATTCAAATTAAATTACTATAAATATGAAACTTTCATGAAATCACAAGTGCAACACATCAAAATAAAGCTTAACTTGTTGTTCAAAAAAAAACAGCCTGCAACTCTTTCTAACGACTGTTGACATCTAGTGGAAGTCCTAGGAACTGCAATCGGGCACGATTTCGCCCTTTTATAAAAGTGCCAGCCATTGAAATCAGTGGTAGGAGGATTTCTTTTGGGGGGAGGGGGATGGTTTGTCCTCAGCGTTTCGCCTGCCATTTCAGTTCTGTTTTACTCACAGACGTTATTTTAACAGTTTTAGAAACTTTAGAGTGTTTTCTATCCATATCTATCAATGCATATCCTAGCTTCTGGGCCTGAGTAGCAGGCAGTTTACTTTGCGCATGCTTTTCATCCGGAAGTCAAAATATCGCCCCCTATCCCTAGTAGCTACTAATCAAATCAAATCAAATGTATTTATATTGCCCTTCTTACATCAGCTGATATCTCAAAGTGCTGTACAGAAACCCAGCTTAAAACCCCAAACAGCAAGCAATGCAGGTGTAGAAGCACGGTGGCTAGGAAAAACTCCCTAGAAAGGCCAAAACCTAGGAAGAAACCTAGAGAGGAATCAGGCTATGAGGGGTGGCCAGTCCTCTTCTGGCTGTGCCGGGTGGAGATTATAACAGCACATGGCCTAGATGTTCAAATGTTCATAAATGACCAGCATTGTCAAATAATAATAATCATAGTAGTTGTCGAGGGTGCAACAAGTCAGTAACACAAGAGTAAGTGTCAGTTGGCTTTTTCATAGCTGATCTTTGAGAGTATCTCTACCGCTCCTGCTGTCTCTAGAGAGTTGAAAACAGCAGATCTGGGACAGGTAGCACGTCCGGTGAATAGGTCAGGGTTCCAGCAGGTCTGGGACAACAGGTCTCGGACAGGTAGCACGTCCGGTGAACAGGTCAGGGTTCCATATCTGCAGGCAGAACAGTTGGAACTGGAGCAGCAGCACGGCCAGGTGAACTGGGGACAGCAAGGAGTCATCAAGCCAGGTAGTCCTGAGGCATGGTCCTAGCGCTCAGGTCCTCCGAGAGAGAGAAAGAAAGAAAGAGAAAGAGAGAATTAGAGAGAGCATATTTAAATTCACACAGGACACCGGAAAAGACAAGAGAAATACACCAGATGTGACAGACTGACCCTAGCCCCCCGACACATAAACTACTGCAGCATAAATATTGGAGGCTGAGACAGGAGGGGTCAGGAGACACTGTGGCCCCATCCGATGAAACCCCCGGACAGGGCCAAACAGCACAGCCTCCACACCACTGGAGGGATATCTCCAACCACCAACATACCATCCCGAGACAAGGCCGAGTATAGCCCACAAAGATCTCCGCCACGGCACAGCCCAAGGGGGGGCGCCAACCCAGACAGGAAGACCACGTCAGTGACTCAACCCACTCAAGTGACACACCCCTCCCAGGGACGGCATGGAAGAACACCAGTAAGCCAGTGACTCAGCCCCCGTAATAGGGGTAGAGGCAGAGAATCCCAGTGGAAAGAGGGGAAACCGGCCAGGCAGAGACAGCAAGGGCGGTTCGTTGCTCCAGCCTTTCCGTTAACCTTCACACCCCTGGGCCAGACTACACTTAATCATAGGACCTACTGAAGAGATGTGTCTTCAGTAAAGACTTAAAGGTTGAGACTGAGTCTGCGTCTCTCACATGGGTAGGCAGACTATTCCATAAAAATGGAGCTCTATAGGAGAAAGTCCTGCCTCCAGCTGTTTGCTTAGGAATTCTAGGGACAATTAGGAGGCCCACGTCTTGTGACCGTAGCGTACGTGTAGGTACGTACGGCAGGACCAAATCGGAAAGATAGGTAGGAGCAAGCCCATGTAATGCTTTGTAGGTTAGCAGTAAAACCTTGAAATCAGCCCTTGCCTTAACAGGAAGCCAGTGTAGGGAGGCTAGCACTGGAGTAATATGATCACATTTTTTGGTTCTAGTCAGGATTCTAGCAGCCGTATTTAGCACTAACTGAAGTTTATTTAGTGCTTTATCTGGGTAGCCGGAAAGTAGAGCATTGCAGTAGTCCAACCTAGAAGTAACAAAGGCATGGATACATTTTTCTGCGTCATTTTTGGACAGAAAGTTTCTGATTTTTGCAATGTTACGTAGATGGAAAAAAGCTGTCCTTGAAACAGTCTTGATATGTTCTTCAAAAGAGAGATCAGGGTCCAGAGTAACGCCGAGGTCCTTCACAGTTTTATATGAGACGACTGTACAACCATCCAGATTAATTGTCAGATTCAACAGAAGATCTCTTTGTTTCTTGGGACC
Source organism: Salmo trutta (assembly GCF_901001165.1). Taxonomy (NCBI): domain Eukaryota; kingdom Metazoa; phylum Chordata; class Actinopteri; order Salmoniformes; family Salmonidae; genus Salmo; species Salmo trutta. The sequence goes on from NW_021822977.1 coordinate 11,987, forward strand.
TAGAACAAGCATCTCTGTTTTGTCCAAGTTTAAGAGTAGAAAGTTTGCAGCCATCCACTTCCTTATGTCTGAGACACAGGCTTCTAGCGAGGGCAATTTTGGGGCTTCACCATGTTTCATTGAAATGTACAGCTGTGTGTCATCCGCATAGCAGTGAAATGTAACATTATGTTTTCGAATGACATCCCCAAGAGGTAAAATATATAGTGAAAACAATAGTGGTCCTAAAACGGAACCTTGAGGAACACCGAAATGTACAGTTGATTTGTCAGAGGACAAACCATTCACAGAGACAAACTGATATCTTTCCAACAGATAAGATCTAAACCATGCCAGAACTTGTCCATGTAGACCAATTTGGGTTTCCAATCTCTCCAAAAGAATGTGGTGAACGATGGTATCAAAAGCAGCACTAAGATCTAGGAGCACGAGGACAGACGCAGAACCTCGGTCTGACGTCATTAAAAGGTCATTTACCACCAGTGCAGTCTCATTGCTATGATGGGGTCTAAAACCAGACTGAAGCGTTTCGTGTACATTGTTTGTCTTCAGGAAGGCAGTGAGTTGCTGCGCAACAGCTTTTTCTACAATTTTTGAGAGGAATGGAAGATTCGATATCCTCTCTAGGGCAGGTGGCACCAAATCGTCCCACCTACGTAACAGCCAGTTGAATCCTGTGGCGCGATTTTCAAATACCTTAAAAATGCTATTACTTCAATTTCTCAAACATATGACTATTTTACAGCTATTTAAAGACAAGACTCTCGTTAATCTAACCACACTGTCCGATTTCAAAAAGGCTTTACAACGAAAGCAAAACATTAGATTATGTCAGCAGAGTACCCAGCCAGAAATAATCAGACACCCATTTTTCAAGCTAGCATATAATGTCACAAAAACCCAGAAGACAGCTAAATGCAGCACTAACCTTTGATGATCTTCATCAGATGACACACCTAGGACATTATGTTATACAATACATTCATGTTTTGTTCAATCAAGTTCATATTTATATCAAAAAACAGTTTTTTACATTAGCATGTGACGTTCAAAACTAGCATACCCCCCGCAAACTTCCGATGAATTTACTAACAATTTACTAAATTACTCACGATAAACGTTCACAAAAAGCATAACAATTATTTTAAGAATTATAGATACAGAACTCCTCTATGCACTCGATATGTCCGATTTTAAAATAGCTTTTCGGTGAAAGCACATTTTGCAATATTCTAAGTAGATAGCCCGGCATCACAGGGCTAGCTATTTAGACACCCACCAAGTTTAGCCTTCACCAAACTCCGGTTTACTATTAGAAAAGTTTGATTACCTTTCCTGTTCTTCGTCAGAATGCACTCCCAGGACTTCTACTTCAATAACAAATGTAGGTTTGGTCCAAAATAATCCATAGTTATGTTCCAACAGCGACGTTTTGTTCGTGCGTTCAAGACACTATCCCAATGGTAAATAACGGTCACGCTCACGGCGCATTTCGTGACAAAATATTTCTAAATATTTCATTACCGCTGTTTAAAATCAATTTTTATGCCATTTTTCTCGTAAAAAAGCGATAATATTCCGACCGGGAATCTGCAATTAGGTAAACAGCCGAAAGAAAATACAGCACGGGGTCGAATCGGGCACGCGCCTAATTCCTTTGTCCTCTTATCGGCCACTTGGCAAAGGCGATTATGTGTTTCAGCCTGAGGCTGCCTCGTCATCGTTCAACTTTTTCCCGGGCTCTGAGAGCCTATGGAAACCGTAGGAAGTGTCACGTTACAGCTAAGATCCCCACTCTTCAATAAACAGAGACAAGAAGAACGACTCCTTGTCAGACAGGTCACTTCCTGCATGAAACCTTCTCAGGTTTTTGCCTGCCATATGAGTTCTGTTATACTCACAGACACCATTCAAAGAGTTTTAGAAACTTTAGGGTGTTTTCTATCCAAAGCCAATAATTATATGCATATTCTAGTTACTGGGCAGGAGTAGTAACCAGATTAAATCGGGTACGTTTTTTATCTGGCCGTGTAAATACTGCCCCCTAGCCCTAACAGGATATAGGCCGATAGTTTTTTATAATTTCTGGGTCAAGATTTGGCTTTTTCAAGAGAGGCTTTATTACTGCCGCTTTTAGTGAGTTTGGTACACATCCGGTGGATAGAGAGACGTTTATTATGTTCAACATAGGAAGGCCAAGCACAGAATGCAGCTCTTTCAGTAGTTTAGTTGGAATAGGGTCCAGTATGCAGCTTAAAGGTTTAGAGGCCATGATTATTTTCATCATTGTGTCAAGAGATATAGTACTAAAACACTTTAGTGTCTCCCTTGATCCTAGGTCCTGGCACGGTTGTGCAGACTCAGGACATCGGAGCTTTGGAGGAATACGCAGATTTAAAGAGGAGTCCGTAATTTGCTTTCTAATGATCATGATCTTTTCCTCAAAGAAGTTCATGAATTCATCACTGCTGAAGTGAAAGCCATCCTCTCTTGGGGAATGCTGCTTTTTAGTTAACTTTGCGACAGTATCAAAAATAAATTTCGGATTGTTCTTATTTTCCTCAATTAAGTTGGAAAAATAGGATGATCGAGCAGCAGTGAGGGCTCTTCGATACTGCACGGTACTGTCTTTCCAAGCTAGTCGGAAGACTTCCAGTTTAGTGTGGCGCCATTTCCGTTCCAATTTTCTGGAAGCTTGCTTCAGAGCTCGTGTATTTTCTGTATACCAGGGAGCTAGTTTCTTATGACAAATGTTTTTAGTTTTTAGGGGTGCAACTGCATCTAGGGTATTGCGCAAGGTTAAATTGAGTTCCTCGGTTAGGTGGTTAACTGATTTTTGTCCTCTGACGTCCTTGGGTAGGCAGAGGGAGTCTGGAAGGGCATCAAGGAATATTTGGGTTGTCTGAGAATTTATAGCACGACCTTTAATGCTTCTTGGTTGGGGTCTGAGCAGATTATTTGTTGCGATTGCGAACGTAATAAAATGGTGGTCCGATAGTCCAGGATTATGAGGAAAAACATTAAGATCCACAACATTTATCCCATGGGACAAAACTAGGTCCAGAGTATGACTGTGGCAGTGAGTAGGTCCAGAGACATGTTGGACAAAACCCACTGAGTCGAGGATGGCTCCAAAGCCTTTTGGAGTGCGTCTGTGGACTTTTCCATGTGAATATTAAAGTCACCAAAAATTTGAATATTATCTGCGATGACTACAAGGTTCGATAGGAATTCAGGGAACTAAGTGAGGAACGCTGCATACGGCCCACTACTGTGTCTTGTTGATGAAGTAGTAGGCGACTGTTTCTCCTTTATATCTGGGGTCGTATGCCACCCTGTGGTCGATGGTGGAATCATATTTTACTGAGGAATCAGAAAACAAGCGTTATGAAACTATTCCTGCAATCTCTGGAACGCTACAAAACACCAGAAATAGTTAGTGTCTTTCGGTTGGCTGTGGGAGCACGAATGTGATTTCAGCATTTTGGTACATCGCCTACTTGTGTGTAATCAGACGGACATTTAGACAAACAGTTCAATGTGTGTAGAATGTCTACCGTGTTGCATGATGGGAAAATAGTCAGACAGCGATGTAATATAATAAAACAAAGTGCATCGCTTTTCCACCGCTTTGTCCGCAACTGTATTAGTAAACGTTATTAGACTCTGGTCGATATGATGTGGTATTGTCAGTAGTAGAAGTGGTAACCGTTAGACAAACACCTTTGTCCTGGAATGAGTTCCCCTCTACCAACATGTACAACTCATACTTACCTGGCAAGGGAGACACCGTGATCAAGAAGGCGGTTCACCCAGGGCGAGGCTCAGCCATTGCACTCCGGCTGTGCTGACCCCTGCGAATTTCCCAAATGTGGAAATCTCGATTGCATAATTTCTGGTAGTGGGGGACTGCGTTCGCGCTCTCCCCTGATTTATTTGTAAAAAACAATTACGTCTCATCTGATTGTCACTCAGAGTTCTGATGAGACTCCTGTTCATAAGGCCGTTTATCAGCATTTTACTGTTCTTCTTTTTCAAATAAATGGTTTCACAATTCAGGATCTAAATAAAAACTCATTTTTATTTAGTCCTATTGGTGTGTAATCCCAGTCCTAGTGGTGAGTAGTCCCAGTCCTAGTGGTTTGTAGTCATAGTCCTAGTGGTGTGTAATCCCAGTCCTAGTGGTGAGTAGTCCCAGTCCTAGTGGTTTGTAGTCATAGTCCTAGTGGTGTGTAATCCCAGTCCTAGTGGTGAGTAGTCCCAGTCCTAGTGGTTTGTAGTCATAGTCCTAGTGGTGTGTAATCCCAGTCCTAGTGTTTTGTAGTCATAGTCCTAGTGGTGTGTAATCCCAGTCCTAGTGGTGTGTAATCCCAGTCCTAGTGGTGTGTAATCCCAGTCCTAGTGGTGTGTAATCCCAGTCCTAGTGGTGTGTAATCCCAGTCCTAGTGGTGAGTAGTCCCAGTCCTAGTGGTTTGTAGTCATAGTCCTAGTGGTGTGTAATCCCAGTCCTAGTGGTGAGTAGTCCCAGTCCTAGTGGTTTGTAGTCATAGTCCTAGTGGTGTGTAATCCCAGTCCTAGTGGTTTGTAGTCATAGTCCTAGTGGTGTGTAATCCCAGTCCTAGTGGTGTGTAATCCCAGTCCTAGTGGTGTGTAATCCCAGTCCTAGTGGTGTGTAATCCCAGTCCTAGTGGTGTGTAATCCCAGTCCTAGTGGTGAGTAGTCCCAGTCCTAGTGGTTTGTAGTCATAGTCCTAGTGGTGTGTAATCCCAGTCCTAGTGGTTTGTAGTCCTAGTCCTAGTGGTGTGTAATCCCAGTCCTAGTGGTTTGTAGTCCCAGTCCTAGTGGTGTGTAATCCCAGTCCTAATGGTGTGTAGTGCCAGTCCTAGTGGTGTGTAATCCCAGTCCTAGTGGTGTGTAGTCCCAGTCCTAGTGGTTTGTAGTCATAGTCCTAGTGGTGTGTAATCCCAGTCCTAGTGGTGTGTAGTCCTAGTGGTGTGTAATCCCCGTCCTAGTGGTGTGTAGTCCTAGTGGTGTGTAATCCCCGTCCTAGTGGTGTGTAGTCCTAGTGGACAAGTCTTCCGTTCAACCTACTAATGAACTGACATCTCCTCCACCACTCAACCACTTATCGGTTTCCGGGTAACGGAGAAGAGAGGACGGAGGAGAGAGGGTGGAGGACTGACTTTTTCTCAAATGAGAAAAAAACCATAGAATTTATAGAAGTGCAGCCAGTTTCACAACGGTGAGCCATGAAGAGGTAGATCTGTATCAAGTCAAAATGATTTTATAAAAAAAAACAAGTTTCCACAGTTTAATCAACATGATACAGAACATTACTGAAATATGAGAGAAGATTGAAGTTTTAATTTAGCCTGAACATGACAGGGCTTATTATAGCAATGTAACGATAGAGATATGACACCGTATATTTATATTGTGTAATGTTACACTATAGGTCATATGAAATAAACCTGTATTGCTTCACAACGTGGCGTAGACCTATAGGCCAGGTCTATGTAGCGGACATGAATCAATCTCATGGTCTGGTTATGAGGTAACCCTGCCCAAATAAGGACATTTCCTCTTGGTCTCATTGGTCAAGACGTTGGTTTTCTCCCGTGGGAGATTGGGGGTTCACGACTACGTCCGTGACACCTATAAAGGCCTATCTCACCCCAACCAATATGTACCAACGATCTTTAATCAGTTTTCAACATCTACTTTCATCTCATGCTATCTTATCTTATCACCAAGGAAGAAAATGCATTGATCACCATTCACTCCCAGGTACAAAAATAGTCTGTCACGCCTGCCTGCCGCTCCCCCTCTCTGACGCTTGAGGGCGACAGGCTGCCCATCATTACTCACACCTGTCACCATCGTTATGCGCATCAGTGCTCATTAGACTCACCTGGACTCCTTCACTTTGTTGATTGCCCCCTCTATATCTGTCTGTTCCTCAGTTTGTTCCCCGTGTCAGCGTTGTGGTCGTTTCGTTTTTCCCCTGTCCAGGCACTGTCCGTTGTTTATTAAATGTTCACTCCCTGTACTTGCGTCTCGTCTGTCCTCACAACAGATGGAGAGACGATATGAGCGTGTCCTAATAATCCCTCTTCGTCATGAAGTGTGCACTCGTTCACTACTCCCTATTGATTCATGGGCTAGACAGAGTTCACATGTAGACCTACAGTACTAGTCATTTCCTTTGAAATCCAATAAGGGAAGTGCTCAAGTGCACACTTCGAAGGAGAAAGGAGAGATTATTGGGACACAGACCACGACTAGCTTGGAATGCAAATAATATTGTCAAGTGATACAGTGGTGAAACAGAGCACATCAGTGGGACTCCATATTGTCTGGAACAACAACAGCAGAATAGCAGAAGAGGGTGACGTGGATGATATTGTCTGGAACAACAACAGCAGAATAGCAGTGAAATGTGTGAGAGGATTTGATACTGTATCCAGGAAACAAGGTGTAGTAACATCAGACGTCCAGCAGGTGGTGTGAGTGAGCCAGTAAACCATCCCATTCAGTCAGTCCCTCACAGTACCTTCAAGTTAGTTCTGAATGACAAACACTCGTACCTGATCGATCTACACAACACATTTCTATACCTGAACACTTAACGTTTTTATTTTAACGTTGCACCCACCTGAACAGATCACATGCAGATGTATTTCACCCGCTAGTTACAGACAGAGCATCAGCTTTCATTTCCAATCTCTAACCTTAACCATTAGACCAGGGGTGTCAAACTAATTTTGCCCCGAGAGGCGCCATCGGTCTTCAATGAGGTCTTCACTCAAAATTGGTTATATTTCCTTGCCGTCAAAATTTGCACTAAATAGTCCTCCATTCATAGTTTTTGGAATGTGCATTGCTCCCTGACTCTCTGTCTAGTGATTATTAGCAATCTGGAATGTGATGAATATAGGTCCATTATTCTTTCTACACAGCACCACCAGGTAGTGACTGAGGAGACTAGCACCACCAGGTAGTGACTGAGGAGACTAGCACCACCAGGTAGTGACTGAGGAGACTAACACCACCAGGTAGTGACTGAGGAGACTAACACCACCTGGTAGTGACTGAGGAGACTAACACCACCAGGGAGTGACTGAGGAGACTAACACCACCAGGGAGTGACTGAGGAGACTAACACCACCTGGTAGTGACTGAGGAGACTAACACCACCAGGGAGTGACTGAGGAGACTTACACCACCAGGTAGTGACTGAGGAGACTAACACCACCTGGTAGTGACTGAGGAGACTAACACCACCAGGAAGTGACTGAGGAGACTAACACCACCAGGGAGTGACTGAGGAGACTAACACCACCTGGTAGTGACTGAGGAGACTTACACCACCAGGTAGTGACTGAGGAGACTAGCACCACCAGGTAGTGACTGAGGAGACTAACACCACCAGGTAGTGACTGAGGAGTCTGTAATATAGAGACTAGCACCACCAGGTAGTGACTGAGGAGGAGTCTGTAATATAGAGACTAGCACCACCAGGTAGTGACTGGGAGGAGTCTGTAATATAGAAACTAGCACCACCAGATAGTGACGGTGAGGAGTCTGTAATATAGAGACTAGCACCACCAGGTAGTGACTGGGAGGAGACTGTAATATAGAGACTAGCACCACCAGGTAGTGACTGAGGAGACTGTAATATAGAGACTAACACCACCAGGTAGTGACTGGGAGGAGACTGTAATATAGAGACTAGCACCACCAGGTAGTGACGGTGAGGAGTCTGTAATATAGAGACTAGCACCACCAGATAGTGACTGGGAGGAGTCTGTAATATAGAGACTAGCACCACCAGGTAGTGACTGAGGAGACTAACACCACCAGGTAGTGACTGGGAGGAGTCTAATATAGAGACTAGCACCACCAGGTAGTGACTGAGGAGACTGTAATATAGAGACTAGCACCAAATCAAAATCAAATCAAATTTATTTATATAGCCCTTCGTACATCAGCTGAAATCTCAAAGTGCTGTACAGAAACCCAGCCTAAAACCCCAAACGGCAAGCAATGCATGTGAAAGAAGCACGGTGGCTGGGAAAAACTCCCTAGGAAAAACTCCTGAGAAAGGCCAAAAACCTAGGAAGAAACCTAGAGAGGAACCAGGCTATGAGGGGTGGCCAGTCCTCTTCTGGCTGTGCCGGGTGGATATTATAACAGAACATGGTCAAGATGTTAAAATGTTCGTAAATGACCAGCATGGTCAAATAATAATAATCATAGTAGTTGTCGAGGGTGCAACAAGCACGTCCGGTGAACAGGTCAGGGTTCCGTAGCCGCAGGCAGAACAGTTGAAACTGGAGCAGCAGCATGGCCAGGTGGACTGGGGACAGCAAGGAGTCATCATGCCAGGTAGTCCTGAGGCATGGTCCTAGGGCTCAGGTCCTCCGAGAGAAAGAAAGAAAGAGAGAAAGAGAGAATTAGAGAGAGCATATTTACATTCACACAGGACACCGGATAAGACAAGAGAATACTCCAGATGTAACAGACTGACCCTAGCCCCCCGACACATAAACTACTGCAGCATAAATACTGGAGGCTGACACAGGAGGGATCAGAAGACACTGTGGCCCCATCCGATGATACCCCCGGACAGGGCCAAACAGGCAGGATATAACCCCACCCACTATGCCAAAGCACACCACCAGGTAATGACTGGGAGGAGTCTGTAATATAGAGACTAGCACCACCAGATAGTGACGGTGAGGAGTCTGTAATATAGAGACTAGCACCACCAGGTAGTGACTGAGGAGACTAGCACCACCAGGTTGTGACTGAGGAGTCTGTAATATAGAGACTAGCACCACCAGGTAGTGACTGAGGAGTCTGTAATATAGAGACTAGCACCACCAGGTAGTGACTGGGAGGAGTCTGTAATATAGAGACTAGCACCACCAGGTAGTGACTGGGAGGAGTCTGTAATATAGAGACTAACACCACCAGGTAGTGACTGGGAGGAGACTGTAATATAGAGACTAACACCACCAGGTAGTGACTGAGGAGTCTGTAATATAGAGACTAGCACCACCAGGTAGTGACTGGGAGGAGTCTGTAATATAGAGACTAGCACCACCAGGTAGTGACTGAGGAGTCTGTAATATAGAGACTAGCACCACCAGGTAGTGACTGGGAGGAGTCTGTAATATAGAGACTAGCACCACCAGGTAGTGACTGGGAGGAGTCTGTAATATAGAGACTAGTACCACCAGGTAGTGACTGGGAGGAGTCTGTAATATAGAGACTAGCACCACCAGGTAGTGACTGAGGAGACTAACACCACCAGGTAGTGACTGAGGAGCCTAACACCACCAGGTAGTGACTGGGAGGAGTCTGTAATATAGAGACTAGCACCACCAGGTAGTGACTGGGAGGAGTCTGTAATATAGAGACTAGCACCACCAGGTAGTGACTGGGAGGAGTCTGTAATATAGAGACTAGCACCACCAGGTAGTGACTGAGGAGACTGTAATATAAAGACTAGCACCACCAGGGAGTGACTGGGAGGAGTCTGTAATATAGAGACTAGCACCACCAGGTAGTGACTGAGGAGTCTGTAATATAGAGACTAGCACCACCAGGTAGTGACTGAGGAGACTAACACCACCAGGTAGTGACTGAGGAGACTAACACCACCAGGTAGTGACTGAGGAGACTAGCACCACCAGGTAGTGACTGGGAGTAGTCTGTAATATAGAGACTAGCACCACCAGATAGTGACTGAGGAGACTAGCACCACCAGGTAGAGACTTGGAGGAGTCTGTAATATAGAGACTAGCACCACCAGGTAGTGACTGAGGAGTCTGTAATATAGAGACTAGCACCACCAGGTAGTGACTGGGAGGAGTCTGTAATATAGAGACTAACACCACCAGGTAGTGACTGGGAGGAGACTGTAATATAGAGACTAACACCTCCAGGTAATGACTGGGAGGAGTCTGTAATATAGAGACTAGCACCACCAGGTAGTGACGGTGAGGAGTCTGTAATATAGAGACTAGCACCACCAGGTAGTGACTGGGAGGAGTCTGTAATATAGAGACTAGCACCACCAGGTAGTGACTGAGGAGTCTGTAATATAGAGACTAGCACCACCAGGTAGTGACTGGGAGGAGTCTGTAATATAGAGACTATCAGCACCAGGTAGTGACTGAGGAGACTGTAATATAGAGACTATCACCACCAGGTAGTGACTGAGGAGACTGTAATATAGAGACTATCACCACCAGGTAGTGACTGAGGAGACTGTAATATAGAGACTATCACCACCAGGTAGTGACTGAGGAGACTGTAATATAGAGACTAGCACCACCAGGTAGTGACTGGGAGGAGTCTGTAATATAGAGACTAACACCACCAGGTAGTGACTGGGAGGAGTCTGTAATATAGAGACTAGCACCACCAGGTAGTGACTGAGGAGACTAACACCACCAGGTAGTGACTGAGGAGACTAACACCACCAGGTAGTGGCTGGGAGGAGTCTGTAATATAGAGACTAGCACCACCAGATAGTGACTGGGAGGAGTCTGTAATATAGAGACTAGCACCACCAGGTAGTGACTGAGGAGTCTGTAATATAGAGACTAGCACCACCAGGTAGTGACTGAGGAGTCTGTAATATAGAGACTAGCACCACCAGGTAGTGACTGGGAGGAGTCTGTAATATAGAGACTAGCACCACCAGGTAGTGACTGGGAAGAGTCTGTAATATAGAGACTAGCACCACCAGGTAGTGACTGAGGAGTCTGTAATATAGAGACTAGCACCACCAGGTAGTGACTGAGGAGTCTGTAATATAGAGACTAGCACCACCAGGTAGTGACTGAGGAGTCTGTAATATAGAGACTAGCACCACCAGGTAGTGACTGGGAGGAGTCTGTAATATATAGACTAGCACCACCAGGTAGTGGCTGGGAGGAGTCTGTAATATAGAGACTAGCACCACCAGGTAGTGACTGAGGAGACTAACACCACCAGGTAGTGACTGAGGAGCCTAACACCACCAGGTAGTGACTGGGAGGAGTCTGTAATATAGAGACTAGCACCACCAGGTAGTGACTGGGAGGAGTCTGTAATATAGAGACTAGCACCACCAGGTAGTGACTGGGAGGAGTCTGTAATATAGAGACTAGCACCACCAGGTAGTGACTGAGGAGACTGTAATATAAAGACTAGCACCACCAGGGAGTGACCGGGAGGAGTCTGTAATATAGAGACTAGCACCACCAGGTAGTGACTGAGGAGTCTGTAATATAGAGACTAGCACCACCAGGTAGTGACTGAGGAGACTAACACCACCAGGTAGTGACTGAGGAGACTAACACCACCAGGTAATTACTGGGAGTAGTCTGTAATATAGAGACTAGCACCACCAGATAGTGACTGAGGAGACTAGCACCACCAGGTAGTGACTGGGAGGAGTCTGTAATATAGAGACTAGCACCACCAGGTAGTGACTGAGGAGTCTGTAATATAGAGACTAGCACCACCAGGTAGTGACTGGGAGGAGTCTGTAATATAGAGACTAGCACCACCAGGTAGTGACTGGGAGGAGTCTGTAATATAGAGACTAGCACCACCAGGTAGTGACTGGGAGGAGACTGTAATATAGAGACTAACACCTCCAGGTAATGACTGGGAGGAGTCTGTAATATAGAGACTAGCACCACCAGGTAGTGACGGTGAGGAGTCTGTAATATAGAGACTAGCACCACCAGGTAGTGACTGGGAGGAGTCTGTAATATAGAGACTAGCACCACCAGGTAGTGACTGAGGAGTCTGTAATATAGAGACTAGCACCACCAGGTAGTGACTGGGAGGAGTCTGTAATATAGAGACTAGCACCACCAGGTAGTGACTGAGGAGACTGTAATATAGAGACTAGCACCACCAGGTAGTGACTGGGAGGAGTCTGTAATATAGAGACTAGCACCACCAGGTAGTGACTGAGGAGTCTGTAATATAGAGACTAACACCACCAGGTAGTGACTGGGAGGAGTCTGTAATATAGAGACTAGCACCACCAGGTAGTGACTGAGGAGACTAACACCACCAGGTAGTGACTGAGGAGACTAACACCACCAGGTAGTGACTGGGAGGAGTCTGTAATATAGAGACTAGCACCACCAGGTAGTGACTGGGAGGAGTCTGTAATATAGAGACTAGCACCACCAGGTAGTGACTGGGAGGAGTCTGTAATATAGAGACTAACACCACCAGGTAGTGACTGGGAGGAGTCTGTAATATAGAGACTAGCACCACCAGATAGTGACTGAGGAGACTAACACCACCAGGTAGTGACTGAGGAGACTAACACCACCAGGTAGTGACTGGGAGGAGTCTGTAATATAGAGACTAGCACCACCAGATAGTGACTGGGAGGAGTCTGTAATATAGAGACTAGCACCACCAGGTAGTGACTGAGGAGTCTGTAATATAGAGACTAGCACCACCAGGTAGTGACTGAGGAGTCTGTAATATAGAGACTAGCACCACCAGGTAGTGACTGGGAGGAGTCTGTAATATAGAGACTAGCACCACCAGGTAGTGACTGGGAGGAGTCTGTAATATAGAGACTAGCACCACCAGGTAGTGACTGAGGAGACTGTAATATAAAGACTAGCACCACCAGGTAGTGACTGGGAGGAGTCTGTAATATAAAGACTAGCACCAACAGGTAGTGACTGAGGAGACTAACACCACCAGGTAGTGACTGAGGAGACTAACACCACCAGGTAATTACTGGGAGTAGTCTGTAATATAGAGACTAGCACCACCAGATAGTGACTGAGGAGACTGTAATATAGAGACTAGCACCACCAGGTAGTGACTGGGAGGAGTCTGTAATATAGAGACTAGCACCACCAGGTAGTGACTGAGGAGGAGACTGTAATATAGAGACTAACACCTCCAGGTAATGACTGGGAGGAGTCTGTAATATAGAGACTAGCACCACCAGGTAGTGACGTTGAGGAGTCTGTAATATAGAGACTAGCACCACCAGGTAGTGACTGGGAGGAGTCTGTAATATAGAGACTAGCACCACCAGGTAGTGACTGAGGAGTCTGTAATATAGAGACTAGCACCACCAGGTAGTGACTGGGAGGAGTCTGTAATATAGAGACTATCACCACCAGGTAGTGACTGAGGAGACTGTAATATAGAGACTAGCACCACCAGGTAGTGACTGGGAGGAGTCTGTAATATAGAGACTAGCACCACCAGGTAGTGACTGAGGAGTCTGTAATATAGAGACTAACACCACCAGGTAGTGACTGGGAGGAGTCTGTAATATAGAGACTAGCACCACCAGGTAGTGACTGAGGAGACTAACACCACCAGGTAGTGACTGAGGAGACTAACACCACCAGGTAGTGACTGGGAGGAGTCTGTAATATAGAGACTAGCACCACCAGGTAGTGACTGGGAGGAGTCTGTAATATAGAGACTAGCACCACCAGATAGTGACTGAGGAGACTAACACCACCAGGTAGTGACTGAGGAGACTAACACCACCAGGTAGTGACTGGGAGGAGTCTGTAATATAGAGACTAGCACCACCAGATAGTGACTGGGAGGAGTCTGTAATATAGAGACTAGCACCACCAGGTAGTGACTGAGGAGTCTGTAATATAGAGACTAACACCAACAGGTAGTGACTGGGAGGAGTCTGTAATATAGAGACTAGCACCACCAGGTAGTGACTGAGGAGACTAACACCACCAGGTAGTGACTGGGAGGAGTCTGTAATATAGAGACTAGCACCACCAGGTAGTGACTGGGAGGAGTCTGTAATATAGAGACTAGCACCACCAGGTAGTGACTGGGAGGAGTCTGTAATATAGAGACTAACACCACCAGGTAGTGACTGGGAGGAGTCTGTAATATAGAGACTAGCACCACCAGATAGTGACTGAGGAGACTAACACCACCAGGTAGTGACTGAGGAGACTAACACCACCAGGTAGTGACTGGGAGGAGTCTGTAATATAGAGACTAGCACCACCAGATAGTGACTGGGAGGAGTCTGTAATATAGAGACTAGCACCACCAGGTAGTGACTGAGGAGTCTGTAATATAGAGACTAGCACCACCAGGTAGTGACTGAGGAGTCTGTAATATAGAGACTAGCACCACCAGGTAGTGACTGGGAGGAGTCTGTAATATAGAGACTAGCACCACCAGGTAGTGACTGGGAGGAGTCTGTAATATAGAGACTAGCACCACCAGGTAGTGACTGAGGAGACTGTAATATAAAGACTAGCACCACCAGGTAGTGACTGGGAGGAGTCTGTAATATAAAGACTAGCACCAACAGGTAGTGACTGAGGAGACTAACACCACCAGGTAGTGACTGAGGAGACTAACACCACCAGGTAATTACTGGGAGTAGTCTGTAATATAGAGACTAGCACCACCAGATAGTGACTGAGGAGACTGTAATATAGAGACTAGCACCACCAGGTAGTGACTGGGAGGAGTCTGTAATATAGAGACTAGCACCACCAGGTAGTGACTGAGGAGGAGACTGTAATATAGAGACTAACACCTCCAGGTAATGACTGGGAGGAGTCTGTAATATAGAGACTAGCACCACCAGGTAGTGACGTTGAGGAGTCTGTAATATAGAGACTAGCACCACCAGGTAGTGACTGGGAGGAGTCTGTAATATAGAGACTAGCACCACCAGGTAGTGACTGAGGAGTCTGTAATATAGAGACTAGCACCACCAGGTAGTGACTGGGAGGAGTCTGTAATATAGAGACTATCACCACCAGGTAGTGACTGAGGAGACTGTAATATAGAGACTAGCACCACCAGGTAGTGACTGGGAGGAGTCTGTAATATAGAGACTAGCACCACCAGGTAGTGACTGAGGAGTCTGTAATATAGAGACTAACACCACCAGGTAGTGACTGGGAGGAGTCTGTAATATAGAGACTAGCACCACCAGGTAGTGACTGAGGAGACTAACACCACCAGGTAGTGACTGAGGAGACTAACACCACCAGGTAGTGACTGGGAGGAGTCTGTAATATAGAGACTAGCACCACCAGGTAGTGACTGGGAGGAGTCTGTAATATAGAGACTAGCACCACCAGATAGTGACTGAGGAGACTAACACCACCAGGTAGTGACTGAGGAGACTAACACCACCAGGTAGTGACTGGGAGGAGTCTGTAATATAGAGACTAGCACCACCAGATAGTGACTGGGAGGAGTCTGTAATATAGAGACTAGCACCACCAGGTAGTGACTGAGGAGTCTGTAATATAGAGACTAGCACCACCAGGTAGTGACTGAGGAGTCTGTAATATAGAGTCTAGCACCACCAGGTAGTGACTGGGAGGAGTCTGTAATATAGAGACTAGCACCACCAGGTAGTGACTGGGAGGAGTCTGTAATATAGAGACTAGCACCACCAGGTAGTGACTGAGGAGACTGTAATATAAAGACTAGCACCACCAGGTAGTGACTGGGAGGAGTCTGTAATATAGAGACTAGCACCACCAGGTAGTGACTGAGGAGTCTGTAATATAGAGACTAACACCACCAGGTAGTGACTGGGAGGAGTCTGTAATATAGAGACTAGCACCACCAGGTAGTGACTGAGGAGACTAACACCACCAGGTAGTGACTGAGGAGACTAACACCACCAGGTAATTACTGGGAGGAGTCTGTAATATAGAGACTAGCACCACCAGATAGTGTCGGTGAGGAGTCTGTAATATAGAGACTAGCACCACCAGGTAGTGACTGTGAGGAGTCTGTAATATAGAGACTAGCACCACCAGGTAGTGACTGTGAGGAGTCTGTAATATAGAGACTAGCACCACCAGGTAGTGACTGGGAGGAGTCTGTAATATAGAGACTAGCACCACCACGTAGTGACTGAGGAGTCTGTAATATAGAGACTAGCACCACCAGGTAGTGACTGAGGAGTCTGTAATATAGAGACTAGCACCACCAGGTAGTGACTGGGAGGAGTCTGTAATATAGAGACTAGCACCACCAGGTAGTGACTGAGGAGTCTGTAATATAGAGACTAGCACCACCAGGTAGTGACTGAGGAGTCTGTAATATAGAGACTAGCACCACCAGGTAGTGACTGAGGAGTCTGTAATATAGAGACTAGCACCACCAGGTAGTGACTGGGAGGAGTCTGAATTATAGAGACTAGCACCACCAGGTAGTGACTGTGAGGAGTCTGTAATATAGAGACTAGCACCACCAGGTAGTGACTGGGGAGTCTGTAATATAGAGACTAGCACCACCAGGTAGTGACTGGGAGGAGTCTGTAATATAGAGACTAGCACCACCAGGTAGTGACTGGGAGGAGTCTGTAATATAGAGACTAGCACCCCCAAGTAGTGACTCCGAGGAGTCTATAATATAGAGGCTAGCACCACCAGGTAGTGACTGGGAGGAGTCTGTAATATAGAGACTAGCACCACCAGGTAGTGACTGAGGAGACTGTAATATAGAGACTAGCACCACCAGGTAGTGACTGAGGAGAGGGGGGGGTACAGACTAACACTACCAGGTAGTGACTGAGGAGGAGACTGTAATATAGAGACTAGCACCACCAGGTAGTGACTGAGGAGTCTGTAATATAGAGACTAGCACCACCAGGTAGTGACTGGGAGGAGTCTGTAATATAGAGACTAGCACCACCAGGTAGTGACTGAGGAGAGGGGGGGGTACAGACTAACACCACCAGGTAGTGACTGAGGAGGAGACTGTAATATAGAGACTAGCACCACCAGGTAGTGACTGAGGAGACTGTAATATAGAGACTAGCACCACCAGGTAGTGACTGAGGAGACTGTAATATAGAGACTAGCACCACCAGGTAGTGACTGAGGAGTCTGTAATATAGAGACTAGCACCACCAGGTAGTGACTGGGAGGAGTCTGTAATATAGAGACTAGCACCACCAGGTATTGACTGAGGAGGTGGGGGGTAGAGACTAACACCACCAGGTAGTGACTGAGGAGGAGACTGTAATATAGAGACTAGCACCACCAGGTAGTGACTGAGGAGTCTGTAATATAGAGACTTTCACCACCAGGTAGTGACTGGGAGGAGTCTGTAATATAGAGACTAACACCACCAGGTAGTGACTGGGAGGAGACTGTAATATAGAGACTAGCACCACCAGGTAGTGACTGGGAGGAGTCTGTAATATAGAGACTATCACCACCAGGTAGTGACTGGGAGGAGACTGTAATATAGAGACTAGCACCACCAGGTAGTGACTGGGAGGAGTCTGTAATATAGAGACTATCACCACCAGGTAGTGACTGGGAGGAGTCTGTAATATAAAGACTAGCACCACCAGGTAGTGACTGGGAGGAGTCTGTAATATAAAGACTAGCACCACCAGGTAGTGACTGGGAGGAGTCTGTAATATAGAGACTATCACCACCAGGTAGTGACTGGGAGGAGTCTGTAATATAAAGACTAGCACCACCAGGTAGTGACTGGGAGGAGTCTGTAATATAGAGACTATCACCACCAGGTAGTGACTGAGAGGAGTCTGTAATATAAAGACTAGCACCACCAGGTAGTGACTGGGAGGAGACTGTAATATAGAGACTATCACCACCAGGTAGTGACTGAGGAGACTGACACCACCAGGTAGTGACTGGGAGGAGACTGTAATATAGAGACTAGCACCACCAGGTAGTGACTGAGGAGTCTGTAATATAGAGACTAGCACCACCAGGTAGTGACTGGGAGGAGACTGTAATATAGAGACTAGCACCACCAGGTAGTGACTGGGAGGAGACTGTAATATAGAGACTAGCACCACCAGGTAGTGACTGAGGAGTCTGTAATATAGAGACTAGCACCACCAAGTAGTGACTGGGAGGAGTCTGTAATATAGAGACTAGCACCACCAGGTAGTGACTGAGGAGTCTGTAGTATAGAGACTAGCACCTCCAGGTAGTGACTGGGAGGAGACTGTAATATAGAGA